>NW_021362110.1:0-250 GCF_001605985.2 Dendrobium catenatum | reverse complement strand
GTGCTTGGGCTACCCCGGAGTTTATAAAAATGAGAGGAGAATAAACAGAACAGAGTCTCTGATAGCGGCGGTTTAGGAAGCTCTCTTCATACTGGTGGATCTGTACCTCATACAGAATATAGGCGGCAACTGGTAAGTGTTTTGAATTGGTTTATTACATATATTTATGTTAATATGTCTAAGCATCAAATTTTCAGAAAGAGCACCTGGGTCAGGAGCCAACACCATTAGAGCTGCATACAAGAACTCA
>NW_021362109.1:0-230 GCF_001605985.2 Dendrobium catenatum | reverse complement strand
GAAGACCTTTGAAGATCATGGCTTTGCTATATGGCTTTGTAAGTTGAAACTTAAGCCAAGGGTTGAACTCTTTTGGTGGCGTTTGAGCAGGTTTGCCATTCCAACAAACGAGTTCTTGAAACACATGAAGCTAACTACTAATGATCTTTGTGCTTATGGTTGCCTGGATATTGAAACCTGCGAGCATATTTTTATTCATTGTAAGTCTCTAACTGAGATATTGAATAAAT
>NW_021362108.1:0-322 GCF_001605985.2 Dendrobium catenatum | reverse complement strand
TAAATTGGGACTAGTTTTATGATTCCTCGATCAAACCATCGATTTGAACAGCTCAAAACCAATTATATGCCAAAGCAAGTTTGAAGCAAATCGCAACTAGCCGACCGGCCAGTTCGTGTTAAATCAGTCAAACCGGTCGTTCCAATCAAGTTTTTAAAACATTAGTATTTAGTAGATAAACAATTAGTCGTATTAATTGATAATTAAATTAGATTATAAGTATATTATGTATAATTGTTAGTTATTAATGATAATTAATACTAAAATTAAGAATTAACTCATAAATAACTAAGAGTATAATCAAGACTAGCTTTATACTTTT
>NW_021362107.1:0-232 GCF_001605985.2 Dendrobium catenatum | reverse complement strand
ATACTGATCGTACTGGACGATATCCGTTCGTACAGGACGATCAGACAGTTATCTCCTATTGAGCACATTGAACGAATAGGAACTTGCTTGAAAAATTTTCTAAGTCCTATTCGTCCGGGATGAATTTTATAATCGTCCAGGACGATTGGTTCTCTGTAAAAATTTTGTTCAGAAGAAATAAAATTATCGTACATAGCGATTGGTCCTCTGGAAAATTTTCGTCCAGACAAAA
>NW_021362106.1:0-474 GCF_001605985.2 Dendrobium catenatum | reverse complement strand
AGTCTTTAGACAGCCTTTTTAAAGCCAATTTTGTTCCTAGATAATTGAATTCCTTCACTTATTTGAATCCCATGATGTCTTTAATTTTTCTTTTCTTCAAGCTAGAGATTGCTTTTCCAAAAAGCATACTAGATTTTCTTATGTTCACCTTTTGGCCAGTCCAACCACAGTAACTGTTGACAATAATTTTTATAGTTCTCACATTTTTTAGTTTAGCTTCAGCAAAGAAGATGATATCATTAGCGTATAATAAGTGCGAAATTCTTGGGTTGTTACTGTTAACCCGAACACCAAAATCATCCCTTTCCATAATTGCATTAGAAAGAAGCTGAGAACATAAAATGAAAAGGTAAGGAGATAAGGGGCAACCTTGTCTAAAACCACACCTAGCTTTGATCCAGTTGGAAGGAATTCCATTAATTAAAATAGAGAAAGTTGGATTTTGAACACATTCCAAAATAAGCTTGGAGAAGA
>NW_021362105.1:0-243 GCF_001605985.2 Dendrobium catenatum | reverse complement strand
CTCCCTCTACTCTCTCTCTCTCCTTCTCTCTCTATCTCTCTCTCTCTTCTCTATCTTTATCTCTCTCCCTCTCCCTCTCTCTTTCTCTCCTTCTATCTCTCTCCTTCTTTCTCTGCCTCTCTCTTTCTCTCTCTCCCTCACTCTTATTCTTCTCTCTTTCTCTCCCCCTTTCTCTAACTCTTTCGCTCTCTCCTCTCTCTCTCCCTCTCCCTCTACTCTCCACCCTCTCTCTCTCTCTCTTTC
>NW_021362104.1:0-365 GCF_001605985.2 Dendrobium catenatum | reverse complement strand
TGGAAATAAGAATGTTAACAACAAACACGATACTATCGTCCCTGCAAAAAAAATATTAAATACGCATTTCATAAGCATAACCCACGTATATCATACGCATAACACACGCACAGTATACGCATAACATACGCATATATTACGCACATCACACACACAAGAACGCACAGTGCTGGAAACATGGCATCAAATTATACAAACGCAAACAATACGCACATCATAAGCACTAATCACGCATAGTATATGCATAACATACGCACAAGAACGCACATTGCAGAGAAAATGGCAGCAAATTATACGCACGCATAAAGTACGCACAATATAAGCAAGAATCACGCAACGTATACGCATAGAATACGCACAAAAGA
>NW_021362103.1:0-356 GCF_001605985.2 Dendrobium catenatum | reverse complement strand
TTCCTAAACACCGAATCAAATAAAAGTTCCTTTTTGTCATTAAAAAGATGGACAGGACTAATTAGTAATGAGAAATAATTAATTAAATAATTAGCTGTGTAAAATAATATAATAAAATAATTAGTTAGCAACAGAATACTTAAATACTTAATTAATTATTAATAATTAGTAGCGTACTGAGTAATTGGGTGATACGTTAAGAGCTTAAGTAGGTGAGTCACGTTTTTTTTTTTCTTCATTTATTTATTTACTTTTATAGTGTTTAGCTTAAGATAGCCGAACTTATGTTCGTCCGGAAAAAAAAAAAAGTTCGTCGTCGGTGTAACGTATAGTTAGGGGTGCAAATCAGTTAAACA
>NW_021362102.1:0-387 GCF_001605985.2 Dendrobium catenatum | reverse complement strand
TAGGGCTTAACATCCCTAACAAACTTTCATCTTAAAATCCTTTTCACTGTTGTCAAATGAAATTCTTTTGGATCAGATTGAAATCTAACACCAAGCAAACACTAAACATAATATCTGGTCTTCTAGCAGTCAAGTAAAGTAAAGATCCAATAATCCCTCTAAATTTCTTTAGATCAACATATTTTCTATTAAGGTCCTTATCTAACTGAACTGAGGAACTCATTCGTGTACTAACAGGTTTAGCATTATCCATTTCATATTTTTTGAGGATGTCCTTAACATATTTAGTATGACTAAGAAATGTACCTTTCTCAAGTTGCTTAATGCTAAAGCCAAGAAAATAATTTAAGTCTCTCATTAAACTCATCTCAAATTCACTACTCATTG
>NW_021362101.1:0-312 GCF_001605985.2 Dendrobium catenatum | reverse complement strand
CCTTTAGGGATTTTCAACAAAGTACTATGACAATGTTTCATTACAGCTAGCCATTTTAACTTCAATCAAGCTTGGATCTATGATGTACAGATATGGACACGGCGACACGGATACGACACGACACAGATACAAGACACGTCAAATATTGAAAATATAGGACATGGGTTGGATATGGTATTATAATTTTTATATTTTAAAAATAGTTTATAAAAATTGAATAAGTATAATTTAAAAAATAATTTAGAAATAATAAGTCATTTAATTGGAATTTGTGCTTAAAATGATTAATATTAGGATGCCGAGAATCGGGTG
>NW_021362100.1:0-248 GCF_001605985.2 Dendrobium catenatum | reverse complement strand
CTGCAAAACACATCATCTTGGACGATTTTGTATCGGTCAGGATGATCGGCTCATTTCAGCAAGAATCTGCCGCCAGATCTACTTAGGAAATTCTTATTTTTGGATATCGTCATGGTGGATCAGCCTGGACTATAAAATATCGTCCAGGACGATGAAGGATAATTTTTCCAAAATTTCTCAGGCAGTTTTAGAAAGCATTTAATGGGGATTTCGTTCAGGACGATCGCAAGATCGTCCGGGACGATTAG
>NW_021362099.1:0-840 GCF_001605985.2 Dendrobium catenatum | reverse complement strand
GAGAGAGAGAGGGATAGAGAGAAGAGAGAGAGTGAGAGAGAGAACAAGAAAAAGAGAGCAAGAGAGAGAGAGAGAGCAAGAGAGAGAGAAAGAGCAAGAGAAAGAGATAGAGAGAGAGAAAGAGAGAGAGAGAGAAAGAAAGAGAGAGAGAGAGCAAGAAGCAAGGGAGAGAGCAAGAGAGCAAGAGAGAGAGATAGAGAGAGAGCAAGAAGAAGCAAGGGGGAGAGCAAGAGAGTGCAAGACAGAGAGAGGGAGATAGAAAGATAGAGGGAGAGAGCAAGAAAGAGCAAGGAAGAGAGCAAGAGATAGAGAGAGGGAGTAAGAGAGACAGTAAGAGAGAGAGATTGAGAGGGAGCAAGAGAAAGAGAGAGATAGAAAGCAAGAACGAGCAAGGGAGAGAGCAAAAGAGAGAGAGAGGGAGAGCTAGCGAGAGGGGGAGAGAGAGAGCAAGAGAGCAAGAGAGAGAGAGAGAGAGAGCAAGAAGGAGTAAGGGAGAGATCAAGAGAGTGTAAGGAGCAAGGGAGAGAGCAAGAGACTGTAAGAGAGAGAGAAATAGGGAGAGAGGAGAGAGAGATTGCAAGGAGCAAGGGAGAGAGCAAGAGAGTGCAAGAGAGAGAGAGAGAGAGAGAGAGCAAGAAGGAGCAAGGGAGAGAGCAAGAGGGTGCAAGGGAGAGAGAGAGAGAGAAATTGGGGGAGAGAGAGGGAGAGAGAGTAAGAGAGAGAGAGTGAGATAGAGTAAGAGAGAAAGAGAGAAAGAGCAAGAGATAGAGAGAAAGCAAGAAAGAGGAAGAGAGAGAGAGAGCTGAATAGAGAGGAGGGAGGTGAGAGCAATTGAGAGAA
>NW_021362098.1:0-210 GCF_001605985.2 Dendrobium catenatum | reverse complement strand
GACCTAATAATGTACAAAGAGTTTCACTTAAGGAACTGTATAAAATTAAGTGATTAAAATTCACAACCTTTGACTTCTATCAAATGTTAATCTCATTCAATATAGGGCAGAGCCTTGGATCATTTTATGAGCACATCTTCCATGGAGTTCTATCGATGGGTAGTTTTACATACATTAAAAGTATGTTTGAAGAGATATATTGTGTACTGA
>NW_021362097.1:0-232 GCF_001605985.2 Dendrobium catenatum | reverse complement strand
ACTCCTTCAAGCATGCCCGAATGCTTAAGTGAGGATTACATAAATTCTGTACACTCCAAGCAACCATCAGATCAGCAGTGTAATTTCACAAGCATACCCGAATGCTTCACTGAGGACTTCATAAATGCTGTACATTCCAGTCAGGAATCTCCAGCTAAGCAGTACAATTTCTCAAGAATGCCCGAATGTTTACGAAGGATTTCATATCACAAGCATGCCCGTCTAGTCAGGC
>NW_021362096.1:0-262 GCF_001605985.2 Dendrobium catenatum | reverse complement strand
ACTTGGGTTGACAGGGACGAGCTACAGAGACTAGACCCAGATCTACTAGAGTTGTACGAGGGCTCCATAGATATTTACTCGACGGGGTCGAGTTTTCTCCCACCTGGGGAGAATGATGAGGACATCGCCAGCATTTTCGACGCCGGAGATCAACGGCCACGAGCATGACTTGTATTTTGTCATTTTATGTAGTAGCGTATTTTATTTTGATGTTCTTCCGTTTTTGCCCTTATGGGCCTTAGTCGCTTATGTAGCCCGGAAG
>NW_021362095.1:0-464 GCF_001605985.2 Dendrobium catenatum | reverse complement strand
CGGACTTCTACTCGTCATCGGAATTCTGCCCGTCGACGAACTTTCATTCGTCTTCTGCCCGAGGCGGTACTTCTACACGACAGCGGGCTTCTCCTTGTCGTCGAACTTCTGCTCGTTAGCGAACTTCTACTCGTCGTCGGACTTCTGCCCATCCACAAACTTTCATCGGTCTTCTGCCTGAGGCCGTACTTCTACACGACGTCAGACTTCTCCCTGTCGTCGGACTTCTACTCGTCGTCGGACTTCTGCTCATCGACGAACATTCATCGGTCTTCTGCCCAAGGCTGTAATTCTACCCGACTACGGGCTTCTGCTTGCCGTCAGACTACTAATCGTCGTCAGACTTTTGCCCGTCGATGGACTCGTCGGTCTTGTACCTGACGCTGCACCTCTACCCGACTTCATACTTCTACAAAACATCGGAACTCCACAAGATCTCTCAAAGAAAAGAGGGAGAAGGGGGA
>NW_021362094.1:0-356 GCF_001605985.2 Dendrobium catenatum | reverse complement strand
CTCCTATGCATTTTTTTTTTTTTACACCAAAATCTCTAAGCCAAATGACATGAATCAAAATAAATTTCCAATACCAAAAATGCTTGTTCAAATCATCATATAGGAGAAATACATCAAAAATAAACCATGCAAGTTGTCACAAAATCCATCCCATAGAATGAATGTGCTCACTTAGACATAAAAAGGGATTAGAGGTGTGATGACATACACACCATAAGAGTTCTATCCACATGAAAATCACTTCCATCAAAAAGCCATAAGCACAAGGGCTAAAATAACACCTCCAAGCAATTTGTTCTCAGATTTTTTTTGTTTTGCAGAGGAGTAGAGGTTGGAGATCAAGGCAAAGGGGAAAG
>NW_021362093.1:0-242 GCF_001605985.2 Dendrobium catenatum | reverse complement strand
GTAATTTATTTGTGTACTCTTTATTTTGTAATGTTAATTTTTTTTTACTTATATCATTAGATCTTTATATCAATCTAATTACTATATAACATGTTGTGGTTTTATGTGCTTATTATGTGTGTTTATCTAAAGGTTGCATTTAGTTTTTATGTAGTGAACCTTACATTTTTTTTATATATATTACATACTTTATTTTTCTCCATAGATTATATGAGCAACATGGGTGATAAATTGCATTATTT
>NW_021362092.1:0-275 GCF_001605985.2 Dendrobium catenatum | reverse complement strand
GGGGATTCTTGGGGCTGTTTGGTGGCTGATTGGGGAGAAATTCCAAGAGTTTTTTACTGTTTTCTGTGCAGTTTTCTACTGCAGTTTTTTGGTGTCTTTTAGCCTTCTTCTAGGTGTCTTTTAACCTTCCATATTCCCTAATATTTGAGCTGTTTGGCTGCCCTTTTTGTGCCTATAAATAATGTTGTTTGTGGCTGTTTTAATGAGTGATATGATGTGAGTTATTTTTGGAGATAAAACCTGCGGGTTTGTTGTTTGGAAAAGCTTGCGAGCTT
>NW_021362091.1:0-1528 GCF_001605985.2 Dendrobium catenatum | reverse complement strand
GGGTTAAAAAATAATTCAAAATAATTTTGAATTTTAAATTTTGAATTATATTCTAAAATGAATATAATATATAAAATGAACTATATATTTATCTAAAAAAGAAGTTTAAAAGTTTAAATCTATCTTAATTAAAAATACTAGTTGATCTTGGAGATAGGGAAATGATTGCTACTTGGACAATGAATTATGATGTAATTATAACTTTAATTAAGCCTAAATTATTTTTTTAATTAAAATTCATGTGTAGGTCTTATTATTTTTTTATACTTCGCCATGAAACATCATAGAAGTTGACCTCAATACAATTATCATCTTAATTTAATTAATTAAAATAAATTAATTTATTTGACCCCAATACATAGTTTTATGGGTAGAATAATAGTTTTTTAATGATTAATAAAATTGACAGTGATATATCCATATTCTTTTTAATTGAAACCACTATTAAGTTAATATTTTTAAAATTTTATATGATTAGAACCAACTCAACACTTAATTAAAAAAATAATTAAAAAAATAGTGACAGATTAGTTTTAATCACGTTGAGATATGTAAACATGAGAAATTATTCTGTGCGGTCAGTGGACCATCGGAGTAGGGGTGTCAATATTGGACACGGCCCGAAAACTTGACCTGAACCCGACTAGAAAATTTTGAGTTCTGGTTAAAGTTTTTGACCCGTTTTGAAAATCGGGTCAGGTTCGGGTTGACCCAGAATCCCTGGAATGACTCGAATTGACCAGTTGACCGAGCTAACCGCGCCTGCCCGAGGCCAATCTCACGCCTGCCCGAGGCAAATCCCGAGCCTACCCGAGGATAATATCGCGGGTGATCGCGTTGACCGAGCTCCTTTGCCAGCAAGCCTCTTTGCCCGCGTGTCGCCGGTCGTCGTGTGACGCACTTGCCCTGTTTCCATCACTCCAGCTTGTTGCGAATCTGTTTTCACGGTCTATGATTTTGATGATAGCAAATACTCTTATTTCTCTACGACGGCCTTATTTACTAACATTTCAGGTCCACACGATCAGACTGCAATTTGGAACCAGTTCAAGATTGGGTAGACTAGGTCTGAGTCAATTTGTACACTTTTTCCTTTCTTGAGTCTATTGTATTTGGTGTGGCTTCTGATGTTTTGTAACTTGGAAGATTTTCTGTTGCTCCCTAAATATTTCTATTTTTTGTAACATCGTCCGGGACGATCTATTCAAAAGCAGAAATCCTATTAGGGCATCCTCATTAAAGCAGTCGTCATTATGCAAAATATATCGTCCTAGACGATTTTGTATCGGCCAGGACGATAGGCTCAATTCAAAAAGAATATGCCGCCAAATCTAATTAGAAATAACCTATTTTTGGACATCGTCCAGGTGGATCGTCCAGTACTATAAAATATCGTCCAGGACGATCCAAGTCAATTTTTTCAATTTTTCTCTGGAATTTAAGGAAAGCAATTATGACTTGATTTCACGATCAAATCAGCCTGGACGATCTCCAAATCGTCCTGGCCGATGTGCTGGACGATTGGACA
>NW_021362090.1:0-3882 GCF_001605985.2 Dendrobium catenatum | reverse complement strand
ATTTTCTCAACACAACTTATATGCATATGAATTTGGGCAGAGATTAGTTCTTACAACATTTTTTTATCATGATACAAATCTCATACAACATGTACTAATAAATACCCACAAGAGATTTGCAAATATGCAACTTGGAAAACAACAAAGTTTATAGCAATGCATGCTTTGGATTACCTTTCCCATATGATAGAGTTCATGCTCTCACAACATTGATTTTTGCTAAAACCTCATGCTAACGATATGCTTCTTTTATAGTAATAAGAGAGATACAAAGCTCACAATCATTCAATACCTTCTCTAAACCTCACTAATGAAACAAATCAATTATTGTAACACCATGTAAAATCCTCCCAACTTGCTTATGAAACCAAAGTGTTGCGACAAAATAAACATCATTCATATCCTATCTTAACCCTTTGTCGACCAAGGTGCCAATGAAGGGAAAAAAGTTATGCACCATTCAAAATCAATGTCAATGCTCATTTCAAAACAACTTAGAGAACAAAACAGAGAGAAATGTGCACATAACTTGCTCCTAAAATAATTCGGAAGTTTAAAATGATAGAAAACTGCATAAATTTCATTCCTACAACAATCCGGAAGCTTAAAACCATGAAAAACTGCACTTGTAACATTTCTACGGCAATTCGGAAGCCAAAAATATTAAAAATCAGCATGCTACTTGTTCCCAAATCCATTTAGACAGTTAAAAACAGTAAAAACTACATATATTTCACTCCTACAGTAATCCGGAGACTAAAGACACTAAAAAAATTGCATGTTTACGTTTCCAACAGCAATTTAGGACCCAAAAACAATAAAAACTGCACTTGATCGCTTACAAAAATAGTGGCGAAAGCTCCGTAAAAACAGTGGGAATTTCTATAAAGAGACAATGAAACATCTACTCAAACGCCATAAGTATTCTTGTAAGAAAAACAGTGAGACAAAGCCCCCAAAATCTCATTTAAATTTTTGCAAAGCATAGAGATATGCATATACTTAAGAAGGGACTATTAACACATTGTTTCTCCTCTTCTTTTTGAAAGATTTAGCGAAGAAAGGCCACTCATTTTTGGAACCTTATTTTCAAAAAGTAAGCAGAAATCATGCTTTCAAGTACATGTGTAAATGCTAGGTTAATGACCACATTCCTATCCAACATTGTGATGAAGAATATGGAGGATGATATGTAAAACTTTATGCTAAATATACCTTCAAAGCTCTAGACAATATTTGAACAAAATCAATAAGTATGCACATAAATCTTATAAGTAAGAACTTACCCAAGAAAGCCACTCTTTTTATTCTCATTTGTAACCCTCTAGATAGCACATTAGAAAGCACTTCAGATAAATGATGCTATTGTATCCAATTTTAATGCAAAGGGAACAATCATAATTTCTCTCCAATGCCACCTCACAAACAACTTGGTATGCAACGTTTGTAAGCTTATGCAACAGAAAGTGACCATAAACGGTGTGATATACATACTTATCTGAAAAAAAAAAAACAACAAAAAAAAAAAAAAAAAAAACAACAACAACAACAACACTTTCCAGATATCTCACAAGAGCATCTTCATGATTCATATAATGGTTATGCCATCAAGGATATATAAGCATAAGAACAAATGACCAACCAACAGAAGCCTCTTTCTCATCATTTTTTTTTTTGACTAAGAAGTGATGGCGAATGAAGGAAAAGAGTACGCTAAACTTTATTAGAAAAGCTTTAAGGGAGGCTTGACAAGCATAGCGATACCTAAATTTGCCAAAGACAATATAAAGAAAGAGTTCACCCAACTTTTAGTTAAGTGGCTCCACATGCTTTACGAGTTTCCAACCAAATATCACCAAAATCTCTTAAAGAGATTTCACTAAACATTTTACAACAACAAGGTACGAATCGCATGAAACCTATTTATACTAGTGAGGTGAACCTTTCCAACAAACTTCTAACTTTGACCACTTGACGACATTCAACCTAGATTTCATTCCCCAATATGTTGGCATAACAAACGAGAGAAGATAACATTCAATATGATACTTAATTTCATAATAAAGGGAGACATGCTCAAGAAAAAAAAAAGAAAGTAAGAGAAGAAAGGGCTACATTGCGAGATAATGGAGGTCAACCACTGGACCAAAGCATTAGTGTAGGTGCTACACCAATTGTAACTCATGAAATCTCCAATGCTAGCCAAACTCCTTCTATTGCAAGCAAGAGCAAAAAAGTATAATTATCCCATAACTACGATTTCCATATAAAGACAACAAGCTCAAATAAATTTAGGATGTTTGCCACCACACTAGCTTGACGCCTTTTTGAACAAGCCTTTATATTATCTCCATTAGGCATTTTAACAAACACCTTATATGCATGCTATGGTGGGAAAATCAAAAGAATTTCTTATGCATTTTTTTTTAGTTTACACTTAAGCTCTAAACATAAATAAATGCGAACTCACAGATTAATTAAACATCTCAAAACCAAATAAATATATATACTGAATAAGGATGTAAATCAATTGATGAATCTCAAAATCATCCATACCAATTAAGAGTGAACACATTCATTTGGAAATCAAAAGGAGAAGGGGTGTGATGACATACACACCCCAAGGCATCAATCCACACTTAAACTTAAATAATAAAAAAAAGAAACTTTCCTGGATGTAGCTTACTGCCAAGTAAAAAAAAGGAAATTACTCATCCAAAAAAAAAAATGATTCTCATGAGAAGAAGTCATGATGGCTAATGGTGGAGAAAAGAGACCAAGGGAAGAGTAAAGAGAGAAAAAAAAAAGAAAAAGAAAGGAAGAAGAATAAAGAAAGGAAGAAAAAGAAGAAGAAAGAAGAAGGAGAATAAGAAGATAGGAAAATACTCACATTGCAAAGACTCGGGATCGGTCCAGGCGTTCGGGCCGAGTGGCTGCGTCGGGATCAATCCAGGCGTTCGGTCCTGGCTGGAAGCGTCGGGCTGAGGTCGTGCAAACAAGGGGGATCGGGCTTGCTGCCGTCGGGTTTGGGACGGAAGAGCTAGCGGGGGCTTCGGCTCTTCGTGCTGGTGCCGACCGAGAGTGACAGAGAGGGAGGGGGCGACGGGTTGGGGAGAGGAGGCTGGCGTCGGGTACCTCACGCAAGGAGAAGAAGCGAGAGAGGGAGAGCCTTCGGGATTCCTGAGAGCAAGAGCAAAACCGAGACCGAGAGAGAGGGAGAGAGCATGAGTCAGAATGCCGAAGCTCCCAGCTTCGTTCCGAGTAAGTTGAGTTTTGTTGCCGCAAGAGGAAGCCTGCGCGTTGTCTCCTCTCAGCTTGGCTTCCGAAATTATGCCCGAAGAAGACATGTTCACTGCTCGATGTCTGCTTGGATCGCAGAAAATCTCTGAAGAGCGGGATTTCGACCGAATCGCAGATCTCACTCGATCGTGGCCGTCGAGGTGATTCCTTGATTTAGGAAGGAAATTCAAAATGAATGGAAAGTCAAATGGCTCTTAATTGAATCGAATCGGGCTGAATTAGATTAAAATTGGCTAAGATATTAAGCTCGAGTCCAAATTTGGCTCAATTCGAGTTGAATTTGGTTCGAGCCGGCGCGACAAAATTATTCGTACGAAATTGAGTTCAAAATAACGACCAATTTAAATCAAATCAGGTACGACGCTATGAAAACCAACTATTCGAGTCTAATCGAACATGTTTGAGTCCGATCCGGCTTGAATCGGGTCGATTCGAGCCCGAATTAGATTCGACGATGCTCGATTAAATTGATCGAAATTGCTCGAGCGAAAAACGAGGTCAACAGTCTGGAGTGGAAATTGAACTGGAGCCTGGAATGAAATTTGATTCGGATCTTTATGATTCACAAATGGATAACTGCCA
>NW_021362089.1:0-305 GCF_001605985.2 Dendrobium catenatum | reverse complement strand
AAAGGAAATCAATACAGGTATCCTTAAGTGGCAGCTATGGCTAGAGATGTTTTATGCATTCCCATTTCCACAGTTGCTTCAGAAAGTGCATTTAGTAACAATGGTAGAATTTTGGATAAGGGTGTCAATTTTTGACCAGACCTGAAACCCGACCTGAACCCGACCCGGAAAAATTCGGGTTCGGGTCAACCCGTTTAGGAAACGGGTCAGGTTCGGGTTCAATGAACTGACCCGTTTCAAAAAATGGGTCGGATTCGGGTTGACCCAGCAACCCGAAAATGACCCAAAATTGACCCGGAAATCCT
>NW_021362088.1:0-227 GCF_001605985.2 Dendrobium catenatum | reverse complement strand
TCGGAAGCGGCTCAGACTCCGAGGAAGTTGAAGATTTAAAAATCTCAAAGAATTCTCAAGCTGGAGCTAGATCATCTTCAGAAGTGACGCAAATCCAACTGAGAAGTGGAAAGCAGGTTCTCCCACCACAAAAGAAAACAAAAGATAATGAGAAGAATATCCAACTCAATGAAGCTGTTATTCCACAAGAGCCTCCTAAGCCCAAGGTGGCTAGTTCAAATGTGGAT
>NW_021362087.1:0-380 GCF_001605985.2 Dendrobium catenatum | reverse complement strand
AGGCACTCATTCACGTACATGAGCATCCTCATCTCTATAATACTTTTCTATCAATCACACAATAGGCCTTAAGCATTGTCTCCATTTAGCATTAATGTCTCTAAGATTAAATACACTCAGTCACTTGAGCATCCTCATCGATCGATCTCTACAATACCCAGCTTAATTTTTTATTTATCTTTTAATGGCCAACATTATGTGACATAAAGCATTGCATGTCTCACCACCATTTTATGAACTTGTTTTTTAAGTTTGAGTGGTACTTTTCTATATGTATTCCTCCACTCATGGCTTAAAATTGCGCAATATGAGGCTCGCCTTTGAGCAATTTCAGTAAAAAACACCTCGATGCTTACGCCTCGAGTGTTTTTTATGAGGCT
>NW_021362086.1:0-406 GCF_001605985.2 Dendrobium catenatum | reverse complement strand
AATTGGATTTTACCCCATTGATAAGAATAGAAAATTTTGGATTTGAAATACAATTCAAAATCCACTCAGAAAATTTACTAGGAAAATTGAAATGGATGAGAACTTGCCTCAAAGCTTGCCACCCCATGCTATCATAAGCTTGCTCCATATCTACCTTGATCGCCAAAAAACCTTTCTTTTCTTTTGAATGACGAATTTTGTTGATCACCTCTTGGGCTTATAGAACATGATCTGACATAGATCTTCCCTTGAGAAAAGCCACTTGGTCTTTAGAAATAACCTTGTGAATAACAAATTCCAATATGTTAAGCAGCATTTTTGCAACCAACTTATAAGTAGTCATACATAGACTTATAGGGAGAAAGTTGTTTGGGTGCACCGGATTCTGTATTTTTGGAAGTAAGAC
>NW_021362085.1:0-1399 GCF_001605985.2 Dendrobium catenatum | reverse complement strand
TGTTTAGAGATCATAAAAAAAAATTCTTAGGATTTCTTAAGGACGCAAAAGTTCCCTTAAGTATTATTTTTTTGTCATTATAAAGCACACAACATTTAATATAAAAGTTTTTAGGGATCATAAATGGTTATTTTTAATTTATGTATTTTATTTTATTCTTTTGTGGTTATGAGGTTTAAAAAGTATAGATTGATATTATTAAAATTTTCTGACTATTGTAAATTACATTTTTTGAAGGAATGAATATATAAAAATTTTGATGTATATGATTTATAATTATTTTCGTTGAATTTATTTTAAATGATGGATAGTTAGTGCCTTAGATAAATTAATTAAAAGATAAAAACATATAATTATTTTAATTTTAGATTTTGGGGCATTACAATCCCTGTATCATTTTGTCTAGAGTGTAGATCTTGTGAAGATCATCTTATGTCTCACTTTTCTTCTAACTAATTAGTGTGACTCATTATTAAAAACATGTAAAGCTATTCTGACTGAATGGAACAAGAAGGCCTAATGATTTTCTATTAACTATTTTAGTTGAGTGAATCCTCGTTGAGAAACGATGTAATAGAATCATCCAAATATTCGAGATCCAATAAAATTATGATGTATTATTGGTTGAATCAATAATTATAAAGACCCCAACAAATATGATTCATACATGATAAAGGACGACATTGAGTTGAAGGCAACATGAGAGAAATATGATTCTTCTCATTTCATAACAACTCCTCGAAAAACTACAATCTATAAAATATAAATTATTGGTGATTTCATAATCTTTACTTAGTAAACATAGGCAACCATTAATTAAATGGAAATATGTTTTATATGAAGATCAATAAAAGATTTCATTTACATTACTATAGTGTCTATAATCCAAAAGTATTGATATGTATAATTATAACTAGTTACTTAGACAAAGAATTTATATCACAAACTCACACATGCACATACGAACATTAGTAGTGCAAAAGGGAAATGCATTCATCCCCAATTGAGTGATTGTTATATAATCAAACACAATAGTATAATTCAATATCAATGTGCTAAAAATTTTATCAAAATAGAAAGATTATATATTATGATAGTACAATTAGACATATGTAAGGTTATTATAGCTAATTATGTTAAGTATAATGATAAGTATTCCTTAGTAAGATTAGATAGTTAAAAAGATGATGAAATTAATTTTAATAAAATTAGGTATACACAAAAACACCAACAAGAACAAAAGTTATTTATGGATCCTACATAAGTATAAATTAAGTCAACACAATATATAGGTCATAATGCTTATACATAATAAGTGTGGGTGACATATTATAATAATTAGTTAATAATTAATATTTATAAAATGCTTACATATCAATATAACCAAATTCATAAATAT
>NW_021362084.1:0-1020 GCF_001605985.2 Dendrobium catenatum | reverse complement strand
GGCTCTCACCATCTATATAGACGAGGCGCCTGAAGAGGGTGATGATTCTGATGAGGAGCAGATTGATCCCCAGTTGGAGGTAGCCGAGGTCTCCCTCAATTCTGTGATGGGATTTACTCCTAGCCATACGATGAAGGTGAAGGGGAAGATCCTTGGGAGGGAGGTAGTGGTTCTGATTGACAGTGGGGCAACCCACAATTTCATATCCACCCAGGTGGCGGAGGAGTTTGGGATGGAGCCTACTGAGACAGGCAGTTATGGGGTGATGATGGGGACAGGGAAGATTGAGTCCAGCACCGGGATCTGCAAAGGGGTGGAGATGAGGCTACAGGAGATCAGGGTGGTAGAGGACTTCATATCCCTGAAGTTGGGTAGCACAGATGTCATTTTGGGCATGAAGTGGCTACAGACCTTGGGTGAAACCAAGGTGAACTGGGGGACCATGGTGATGGAGCTGATTGTAGAGGGGAAGAGGGTGAAGCTGAAAGGGGAACCAGGATTGTCCAGAGCTGGAGTGTCACTCCGATCAATGGTGAAAATCATCCATGAGGAAGGAGGAGGATTCCTTGTGGAGTTGCAGAGCCTGGAGGAACAGGAGGAGGGGGAGGAAAAGCCCATTCCCGCGTTAATTCAGCCTCTTCTGCAGGAATTTGAGGATGTGTTCCAACCTCCGGTCAGGAGGAGGGGGAGGAAAAGCCCATTCTCGCGTTAATTCAGCCTCTTCTGTAGGAATTTGAGGATGTATTCCAACCTCCGGTGGGACTACCACCTGACAGAGAGTAGGAACACCAGATTATACTGAAAGAGGGAGTATCCCCTATCAGTGTGAGGTCTTATAGATACCCTCAGGTACAGAAAGATGAGATTGAGAAGTTGGTGGGAGAAATGCTAGAAGGAGGGATCATTCAGCCCAGTGTGAGTCCCTTCTCTAGTCCAGTTCTACTTGTTAAGAAGAAGGATGGGAGTTGGAGGTTCTGTGTTAATTATAGAGCTCTCAACAAGGAGACTGTGCCTGATAAG
>NW_021362083.1:0-310 GCF_001605985.2 Dendrobium catenatum | reverse complement strand
TTTTGCTATAGTCATGGTTGTTATCATGAGCCACCATTTCACTCAAGGGAGTGCTTCAGATCAAAGCAAAGGTTATGTGGCTTTTAATATTCTTGAGTCAGCATGATCAAGTTAGTTCCTAGTATGCAATCACTTTATCCTATAGCTCTTAGTGGAGAGGGGAGTGTTACTTCTAAGTCATTATTAGATCACATGTTCATATATTTTACATTATGTAATTGATAAATGTAAAAATATTCTATTCAATAATATTTTTTGAACATTTACATTTCAACGAGTTATATATTATCTTTACTCGACTTTTTTTTCT
>NW_021362082.1:0-261 GCF_001605985.2 Dendrobium catenatum | reverse complement strand
AGTAGATAAGACAGTCGTAGAGAAATAAGAGTATTTGCTATCATCAAAATCATAATCCATGAAAACAGATCCGCAACACGAGCAAAATATTGAAAAAAAAAGCTTTGAGAAAAATTCAGGGGTCAAAAACAAAATCTTTGAAAATAAAGTAGAATTAGAGTCACATATCTCAATATGAAAATTTGTTATAAAGAGACAAGGCGATCTGATGATCAAAAATTAAATTTTTTTTTTCTCTCCTCTTTACCTCTCCCTCTTCTC
>NW_021362081.1:0-230 GCF_001605985.2 Dendrobium catenatum | reverse complement strand
AAATGAAGAAGAAAACATAGGATATTTAGACTGATGACATGGAACATTAAACAAGTTAAAACTTTATAACAGGTAGCAGCACCGTACATACATGAACTGCCACAGTGCGTCTGATATAGTAGTATTGCAAGCAGCAACAACAAATTTATTAGACTGAATTATAAGAACAATACAACCATACGTGATAAATATTAAGCTTCTACAGCTTGGAAGCAGACTTGGCACCTCGA
>NW_021362080.1:0-336 GCF_001605985.2 Dendrobium catenatum | reverse complement strand
GCTAGAAAACATTGTGTGAGAACACAAACATAAATTTTTTTTTCTATTAATGATTGAATATCTAAATCTTATAATTGTCACTCAACCATCAACAAAAATAACCAAAGCTACTAACATTTAAATAATAAAACAATTTAATCTTTTTTACATTTCATCAAAAACATGATAATTCAGTTTACTTTCAATCTGTATATCAAAAGAATTAAAAATTAGATTACAAAATATTACCTTAATAATTCAAATCAAGAAGAATTGTCTCTACACCTTGCTACTATGTTAGGTCTTTTCAATTTTTTTAAATGCCAAAGAATTTATAAAATTAGCACAACTACCCTA
>NW_021362079.1:0-254 GCF_001605985.2 Dendrobium catenatum | reverse complement strand
GATATTTTTAAAGAAAATAAAAGAAACAAAAATTTTTGAATAGTATTCTAAGTGAGAATTTAGCTTGGGGAATAGCATAATTATTAATCAATTAATGGATTTTATATTCAAAAATTAGAATTTTAAAAAATTGGTAATTTATTTTACAAAATAGAAAATGTAATTAATAAATAAAACAAATTTTTATCTATGTGCTTGGGTTCTAGTGTTTTATACCCAATTTTTTTCCTTTCATATATAGTGTTGCGGTGTTG
>NW_021362078.1:0-219 GCF_001605985.2 Dendrobium catenatum | reverse complement strand
GATTATTATGTGACCAACTTTCATTTTGGTAGCTATAGGAAAAATGTAACAAATAAATTAAAAATTATAATCACTAAATAGCATCCCAATATATACTTATTAGAGTAAGAAAATGGTCGCTAATATGTACAATTTTAGCGACCAACATTAATTAGTGGCCACTAATATAGCAACAACAAAAAAATAATGGCTAAAAGCCTCAGCGACGAGGCTACTGCG
>NW_021362077.1:0-853 GCF_001605985.2 Dendrobium catenatum | reverse complement strand
ATATAAAGATGTTTAAGAACATATTATTTAGCTATAGCAAAGACTATGTGACCTAGGTTTATAAATAGAAGCGCATTTTACTTATTTTATTTATTTTGTTTATTTTCAAAGTTTATTATTTATTAGAATAAGTGTTATAAATTTATTTGAAAAGTTGATTGAGGATGCTAGTGGTGGTGCACATGCCATAATTATCCTAGAGCAATGATGGGGAGCCTATTGTAAACGAAAAATATAATGTCCGCTATTTGGTCTTTGGAAGAGATGTGAGCGAGCTTGATGTCACCGGAGCTGATTTGTTGACGTATGAAGTGGTAGTCGATCTCAATGTGTTTTGTCCTTGCGTGGAAGATGGGGGTTTTGGCTATTGCTATGACTGAGGTGTTGTCGCAATGTATAGTTGTCGGAGATGGCTGCAGGAGATTGAGCTCGGCAGCGAGGCGACGAAGCCAAATGACCTCCGAGGTGGCAGCGGAGAGCGACCTATACTTGGCTTCAATTGATGATTTTGCAACGGTGGCTTGCTTTTTAACTTTCCAGGATATGAGATTTGGACCGAGAAAAGTGCAAAATCCTGAGATGGATTTTCGGTCTGTTGCGTCGGACACCCAGTCCGCATCTGAGTAAGATTGTAAGTCTAGAGTTCCGGTGGTGATTGGTAAGCCAAATGAGAGAGTGTCATTGATGTAACGAAGAAGGCGTTTGAGTGCTTTGAAATCTTATTCGGTCGGATTTTGCATGTGTTGACACACTCGGTTTGTGGCAAAGGCGATGTCCGGCCAAGTAATAGAGAGGTAGTGTAGTGAACGGCGAGATGTCGGTAAAGGGATAGATCTTGGAAGGGTTGATTGTT
>NW_021362076.1:0-390 GCF_001605985.2 Dendrobium catenatum | reverse complement strand
TGTTTTTTTATCAAATATTTTAAATTTTATAGTTAATAAATTATATAAAAAAAAATTAGTCAAAATGGTTAACATGTCGGATTCGGGTCATTTAAATTTGCTAATGGGTTAAATTCAAGTTGGAGTTTTTAATCCATTTATTAAATGAGTCAGGTTCGAGTTGGTTGGATTCAGATCAGCACAATTTTGGATCGAATTTGACCTACAACCCATTTTGAAACTCCTAATTTGTATTGTTTTATCTTAGCCAATAGCTTTATGAATATTTAATGTTATTATACTTTAATTGTATTAGCTATATTTAATAATTTTGATATTTATCAGTGCCGTTAAATCTAATTATGAGTCTAAACAAATTATGTTGGAACATTTGAGATAATTCATAAATGC
>NW_021362075.1:0-1002 GCF_001605985.2 Dendrobium catenatum | reverse complement strand
CTCGGTATTTGCTCGGTATTTCTCATTTTGTGCCTGCAATCTTAGTGCCGGCCGAACGTAGCTCTACATATGTTCACCGGACCAAATAAAAGTTCCCTTAGAATATCCACAAATGAGCTGAAGAATCTAACATCTTTCTCTTTAATCAGTTCTTGCTTTCAAACTAACTTCATTATTAACGAAAGAAATTAAAGTGAATAATGTAAGATCCTTCAAAAATAAAAAATAAAAAATTTTTTTTCTTAGAAGCTGAAACCTTGATTAGCTATGTCAAATCTTTTTCTAAATTATAAGCAGGCCGCCGGAAGAGAATTTGAGGAAGGTTTTAGTCAGAAATAGATGATGTTTGATCCTTCCTTCCACTAATACGGAGGACTTTCACTGATCTGAGTCGTCTGAATTGACTCAAAGTCCACTGTAAGAAAACATATAGTGAGACAAAATCCTTTCGTGTGGGTCATGGTGTTTATGAGCATACACAGAGAGAGAAATAGAAAGAGAGAAGATGAATAGATTTTTATTTCTTAGTAGGAGAAATTTCCTTATAAAGATTCTACAGAGAAAAAGAGAGGGAGAAGATAAATAGATTTTTGTCACTTATCAAGATTGTAAGTTGATTTTAGAAAGAAAATTGGCTGCATAATATAGAATAATAATTACAGATGTTAATGAGAAGGAAGACTTATGATAAAGTTTCAAGAGAAGTGTTCTAGAAAAGAAAGGAGTTAATAATGTTTATGTTCTAGACATTAAAGTTATATATGTTGATTCCGCGACACCTGCAAAGCTGAGACAAGCAGAAGAACAAGCAAGAAATAACAGAGAACTGTATGGATTCTATTGATCAAATTGTAAAAGATGCCTCCCTCTCTTCAGGAAACTTCTCATATACTATCAGAATATCCATATTCTACTAAAAGCATAAAAACTAAAAGTAGCTTTCTGTACTATATAACTACTAAAGAATAAAAGTAGTAGTGGAGATCAAACCAGTAACGGCCT
>NW_021362074.1:0-1640 GCF_001605985.2 Dendrobium catenatum | reverse complement strand
CACCTGAACTGCCATTGATGTTCGGCTTCAATTTTTCTCATTTTTTATGATGATGAATAGTTTATTATGGTGCTGATATAGAGATCCTTCGGAGATGAGCTCAAGCAAACAGCTAGCAATGGAAACAGTAACTACAACTGCTAGTAATTTGAACTATGTTCTCCGGCTACAATTTTCAGCTTAAAGCTATTGTCTCCTGATTCAACATTAGTGGAACTGTTGTCTGGCGGAGAATATGGATAAACATCTGTAACATTAAAAGTATGTAAAGTATTAAAGTCAGCTGGTAAGTCAATAACATAAGCATTGTTATTGATTTGATGAGCAACTGGAAACGGCTCGAATTTGTGTAGATTGAGTGTTAAAGTCAGCACGTAAGTCAATAAGTTTTGGGAGGTAGACATTCTTTTCTCATACAAACCAAAACTAGATTGATTGGATTAAAAATTTTCTCCCTTTGATGGATGTCTGCTTGCAGTTTGTATTTATTATTGGATTCTTGGAGCTTCATTCGCACCTTGGACAACAACATGTCAATAAAGTGTTCGGCTAAGGTTGAAGCTGATTTGTTCTTACATTTAGTAATAACTACAATATCAACAATGGTGTTTGTATTTTAGCATAAACAATACTAAAAGGACACCAACCAGTTGATGGGTTTGGCATGCATGGAGTTAAGAAGTTCGCCCACAACTCCTACCACATCTTCAATTCATATGAAATCTCTTGTTCTGCTTCGAGTTCCGCCAATTCCTCTTCCACTTTTGCCTCTACCAGCTGTAGTTGTGGTTTTGAGGAACACTCATTGGATTTATGCACCTGTTAAAAAACATCTAAAACACTTTATATTTGTGGGTATTGCATATGGATTTTCATTAATTGGTGCTCTGCCTTTCTATAGTGCCCTTGGTTCCACTGGCCTGTTAAATGAACTATAAGGTATGGTGGCTCCAAGTAATGTAAATTATGGTTTATTTGTTTGAGGCGCATTAGAATTATGTGATTTATTGTCCTTACATGTCGGTTCAATTGTAAGCCTAGAGTGGCTGCCTCGGTTGTGCATGATTTATTGCATCTCCACCTTCAAAGCATAATTAACATCTTGTGGCAATGACCATGCAGCATTTAGTTCCAATTTGTCTTAGATTACCTCCTTTAATCAGTCGAGATACCTTGCTACTAATTGTTTGGTAGATTTGTTTAAGTTATTTCGAACGCTTAAACGATAAAAATCTTCGGTATATTCGTTGACGGATCTATTACCATCAGTGCAATGTTAATATTGCAAATACAACATTTGCTCTAAGTCAATCGGTAGGTGATGACCACGCAACAGTTGTTTCACTATGAGCCAACTACACACTTGTCCTTGGCCTTTCATTTGCCTAGTTTGGAGCAATTGTTGCCACCAAGCTCTAGCTCCACCCTTTAGTCTACATCCAATGTACTTAACTTGCTTTTCTGGATGAATTTTCATATTTTCAAAAAATGTTTTGATGGATCTCTTCCAATCCAGGTAATCTTCTATATGTAATTTACCATCAAAGTAGGGTATATCCAGCCTAACTCGAAACTCACTGTGAGGTTTGATTCTTGTCTAAATGGGCATTGATCTCCCTCAGCTCTCGACGCATTTCACC
>NW_021362073.1:0-220 GCF_001605985.2 Dendrobium catenatum | reverse complement strand
CCTGCAATTATAAGCATTCTCTAGCTATTAATCCGATAATTTTGCAGAACATGAGCAGTCTGAAAGAGCTTTTTCTTAATTATGTTAATGTATCATCATATCGGGATGAATGGTGTCATGTTCTGGTCAATTCAACCCCTGTTCTTGAAAGGTTGAGCATGTATAGTTGCTCCCTCTTCGGTGCCATTTGTTCCTCTCTACCCAAGCTCCATTTTTTATC
>NW_021362072.1:0-299 GCF_001605985.2 Dendrobium catenatum | reverse complement strand
TTGGTTTGCTTGGGCTAGTTCTATAGGGCTCAACATCCCTAATGAACTTTCTTTTTTTTTTCTTCAAGCTCTTCGCCACGGCATTCAAACCCTTTGCGGTGTTGATTCGCCGAACATCGTGCAATGAAACCCACATCGAGGGACCCGTGAAGCCATCCGGCGTGTCCTATGTGGCGACCGCGCGGGAACTTCAATAACTTTCTCCCCAGGAGTCCATTTCGGCATTATGACCCCATTCCGGAAAGCTTATTCCGAGCCGGATGGGGCGCCGATGCGCCATAGGCCCATCGGCCCACAAG
>NW_021362071.1:0-258 GCF_001605985.2 Dendrobium catenatum | reverse complement strand
GACCCGAACCCGAATA
Organism: Dendrobium catenatum; assembly: GCF_001605985.2. Classification (NCBI taxonomy): domain Eukaryota; kingdom Viridiplantae; phylum Streptophyta; class Magnoliopsida; order Asparagales; family Orchidaceae; genus Dendrobium; species Dendrobium catenatum. Next base: position 242 of record NW_021362071.1, on the reverse strand, counting down.
ATACTGGGTCAATTTCGGGTTCACCCGAACCCGACCCGTAACCCGAAATTGACAGGTCTACTCATGAGTCTCACGTGTCCAGGCGAAAATAAAAGCGGCACACAATCACCAAAAAACTAGGAAAAGCAAGCAATCCTAAAGGCAATCAATTCATCACATCAAATATTAACCAATTAATAAATGTCCATAGGCAAAATTGCCTTGTTTATTAAAAACCAGAGTTTTGCAGAAAGTAAAGTGGC
>NW_021362070.1:0-253 GCF_001605985.2 Dendrobium catenatum | reverse complement strand
TGCTCAGATGACACTAGAAAGTGCTCTGATACCACTTAAAAGTTTGTTAGGGATGTTAAGTCCTATAGAACTGGCCCAAAGCTAATTTAAAAGAGAGGTGAATTGGAAAACTTTAAAATCAAAGATAAATCTAAAACCAATATCACCACATAGAAAACCAACGATGCGGAAATTAAAGTGCAGAATTAATAAAGAAAGAACACACCAAATTTATAATGGTTCGGTTAAACCTTGACCTACGTCCACTCCTTGG
>NW_021362069.1:0-820 GCF_001605985.2 Dendrobium catenatum | reverse complement strand
AAGAGAGAGATAGATATATCTATAGAAATAGAAAAAATTATAACTATTAATAGCGTAGTGGGGTAAGCATCACAGCACCCCGTGATGATTCATATAATTATACACTTATTTTCCTATTTCAGCATCGAAGATCATAAGGTCTGTCATGATGTTACAACGCATGCGCAATTCAGCATCGTCAATTGGGCTCAAGAAAATGAGTAAGAGCAAAGCTTAATAAGCTAAGCCAAAATCACATAAGATGTGTGCATTGAATCCCCAATTCATATGAGTGCCAGCCATGGAGGAGCAGTTGCCAACATAAGGAACCAGGCCTACTTAACCAACAGGCGTGCCATTTTAATATTAACAGTGCTAAGTCATCAACCCCCACGATGAATTAAACCAACATTATATATAGTGTTAAGGTACTAGTTACTTTATAAAGCCATTGTACCACCTTGTTGAGCACTGTGGCACATGAGCCCATCTTAGAGTAAAGATTAAAAGAGACTAGGGTAGTGCAAGATACTTTTATTATGGATATCTTAGCTTGTTTGTTTAAGCAACTCTATAGTTAGAGGAAGAAGCAGTGGAGAGAAGATCATTTGATCTTTCCAGGTAATAATTTTCTTGTTACCTTGCTTGTATCTTTTTTTTTAATGAATGAAATAAAAATGAGATTGCTTGTTATATCTTTAATGTCTGACTAATTCTCAAGTTTTAGATTGATGATGCAAAAAGTATACCAAGTACTAATATAGACTCCTATTCTTTGAATGATAAATTAATTTTTTTAATATCTCATATTCTTCATTATATATATATATATATATATATA
>NW_021362068.1:0-289 GCF_001605985.2 Dendrobium catenatum | reverse complement strand
CCAATTAATTTGTAATTAATTGTAAATTAAATATAATTAGTTGTAAATTAAATAGAACTAATTATAATTAATTTATCATTATTTATAAATTAAATGCTCGCCTCGATATATGTGCCAACCTCGTCTTCGCTATTTGCAAAGGTATAAACTTCTAACATGAAAATCTTTCTTCAATGCTAGCGACGAGTCGGTAAACCCCCTACGCGCTCACGTAGCGTTGTAGGGAGGGAAACCGGTGCGGCGCTTGTGGCGACCCAAAATCCTTTTTCATTGCTAGCGACGAGCCGAC
>NW_021362067.1:0-802 GCF_001605985.2 Dendrobium catenatum | reverse complement strand
AGCTTGAAAAAGCGCGAAAAAAGTTTTATGGCAAAAAATAATAGTCAAGGGGGCAAATTATCCTATAAATATTATTCTAAAAAGAATTTTAATTTTTTTAGGGGGGGCAATTGCCCCCCTGAGCATTAAGCAGTTCCGCCTCTGTTAACATAGGGTTAATTAGTGTTCTATTAAGCACGTTTTAGACTGATTTTTCACTTCCCCATTGATGCTCTTCATACCTAGTATTCATGTTTAAAATTTCATCGATTTCTATCGTACCGTTCGAGAGAACGAGACGATTATTGTGCTATTACCTCGATTTCACCCTAATCCCGACGACATGTGATCTGAACCGTTGATTCTGGAATCGACGGTGCACATCCTGCCGCTCCACGGTTTCCTCTGAATCGCTGAAAATACTGCGCGGTCCCGCTGTCTACGTGGCTTCATCTGGGCCTTTCTTTTGAAACCGTGGAGATCAGACGGTCGGGGGCCGTGCCGACGTGGATAAGTGGCCCTTGATTGCGACAAGATTGCCGCAATCATTGGCGGAGGCGCACTCAGCCATGTGGCCCACTCAGCCGCCGCCGTCGAAATTAATTTAAAAATGAGTTTTAAATTTTATTTTAATTATTTTCAAATACATAAAACTTCAAAAATTAATTTAAAAATATTTATTGGTTCAAAAAATGCGTGCAATATATCGAATCGCTCGTATTCTCGACCTCTTTATTATTTTTACTCAAAAAATTTTAGTGTATTTTAAAATATTCTAAAACTAGTAATAAGTACATTTATTTTTGTTATTATTTTATATCAT
>NW_021362066.1:0-274 GCF_001605985.2 Dendrobium catenatum | reverse complement strand
TGAAAAAAAAAGTAAGCATTGACTATATAAAATAAATGTTTACCTTTTAAGCATGACTACAAAAAATAAATATAACTGAGAGTTTTTTTTATGTTTTGTAAAGCTACTATTTAGTATAAAAATTTCTTTTAAAAAAAAAATAGTAATCTAAAGTTGTCTCAAATTAAATATATGAGATTAAAATAAATTGTGCAAGAAATTAACAATCATTTTTCAATGAATAGTAAAGCTTCTTTTGGGATGGTTTTTTTATTGCTTCATAAAACAGCTTTTA
>NW_021362065.1:0-883 GCF_001605985.2 Dendrobium catenatum | reverse complement strand
TACTTGGAATCGTAAAGTTGTTATCTATCTTATTCAGACTATCTTTGTTTTAAAAAGGTCTTTTAGATGATTCTACTGTTACCAGGCTTGGCTTCTCTGTTATCATGGGTATTTGGTCCATTAAACTTTTGTTTGGAGGTTTTATTCTCTGCTTTCAAGCTTTGTACATGCCTGCTACAAAGCTGGTTGAAGTTAGAATGTTTTGGTTTATGCTTGCAACCTATTTGATTTCTACAATTTCTGTCTTGATTTTAGATTTCCTATCTACGTCCACTGTGGAAATTTCTGGGATTAGTGGGTTATCTCGCTGTCATTGCCTTTATGTTTTGATGGCTGACTGGTTGGAGGATTGGCATGGTCGGATGTTATCTATTGATGACTGGTTCTCTGAGTTTTACTTTAATTGGATTAATTATGGTTGTATTTATTCTCCTTTATTGAGAATTTCTTGCAGGTTTCCTTTCAATTGTTCTCTTGAGAGCTTAAATGAATGCAAGTTTCATTTAGATGGTTATCTGGAGATTATGGTTAAACCGGGGAACATATATACTTTACTTTTTGGTATTATCTCCCAGATCATTCTGGGGACTGAGAGTCCTGGGCGCTTGAATTGTTTTTTTGATTTTTTCTGGCATTCTAAGACTATCAGGTTTTGCTTTGGTAGAGGGAAGTATGTTAAAAGGATGAGTACTATCAATTTTTTCATTCTCTGGCAGTTGGTTTTTCCTGTATTGGATGCGAATCATAATATGGAAATTTTTACCAATCTTTCATTTATGAGTGATTCTAATGTTTTCTTTTGGAGTATTCCTTGCAGGCATGTTAGTAATTGCTGTCTTTGGAGCTGTAATGTTTGCAAGGTTCTTCTCTTTCCTCTCTTTCT
>NW_021362064.1:0-270 GCF_001605985.2 Dendrobium catenatum | reverse complement strand
AATTTCAAACCAAATGAACTCCGAATTGTTTGGAACCCCTTCCAACAATTTTCAAATATCAAAACAAAACTTTTGAGCCTGGGCCCATGTAACAACCCCAAGATCCGTGTAGCGAAAGGATTCATCTGATCGTTCTATTGCCTCTTTTTTTTTTCTTTCTATCGGTTTCCTCATCTATCAATCCATACATATATCCAGAGCCAGAGATAATTGCATTACAAAAAAAGAAACAACAGCGGATACTATAATTCACATATAGTACAACAGTTA
>NW_021362063.1:0-287 GCF_001605985.2 Dendrobium catenatum | reverse complement strand
TTCATGAGTCCATTTAGTTCTTTTTCTCCTTTCTCTGAACCATCCTCATCACTTGTTCCTCTTCTTTCGATGACGCGTATAACTACTTTTAAGGTTTACACTTGATACCTTCTTCTCCCATGTGTCCCAACTAGTCAAGCATCCACTTCCCAATCAGTTATTAGATCTCCACTTGCTCATTACCATTCTGAAAGACAAGCATCCATGTATTGATCATCCTATCCAATCATATACATCATTGATGATTTTGTTTTTAATGTTTTTAGTTTCTATTCCTAAGACCATAT
>NW_021362062.1:0-243 GCF_001605985.2 Dendrobium catenatum | reverse complement strand
TTTTAGTTAAAAATTTTTATTTCAAAAAATTTTTATAATAAAAAATTACTTTAAAAAATAATAAAGTAATAAATTTTTCCCCAAAGAAACCTTAGTCCCCAAATTTGAGATATATAAATTTGTAAGGCTTTCATTGACAATCAAATGTGTGATGATTGTATTCTTGCCAAGTTATATATATATATATATTCTCTCTCTTTTTATCATTACAATTATTAAGAAAATTTGCCTATTTTTATTTGA
>NW_021362061.1:0-220 GCF_001605985.2 Dendrobium catenatum | reverse complement strand
CTAAGATTACACCATCAATTTTTTATTTAAAGAAAGTCTATCGGCCCATCCTTCTATGCATTATATTATATTTTAAGAGCAAACCCATATTTATTATAATGTTAAATGATAAACTTCCATACGTACATGAAAATGTTATATTTTGTATATGCAATGAAGTTAATATCATATATGAAATTCAAAAATTTATAAATAAATAAAAAATTTATCAAATTTATAC
>NW_021362060.1:0-260 GCF_001605985.2 Dendrobium catenatum | reverse complement strand
CTTAGGGAACACTCCTTTTCCATTTGAAAATCCAAATCTGGATCATACTTCCTCCTTACCCAAAGAGGAAAGAGTGGCCTTCCCCCTTAGAGGGAAGTGCCCTCTTCTCCATTTGGGTAATCCACTACGAAGATTCCAAGAAGATTGAAGAAAAGGAGTCCAAAGAAGAACGAGAATGAAGATTTGAAGATTTGAAGATTGAGAGTATCCCACTCAAAATAACTTGCGTCATTATTAGTCTTGAAATCCGGGTTGTTGTC
>NW_021362059.1:0-253 GCF_001605985.2 Dendrobium catenatum | reverse complement strand
TCACATTTGTATGTGAAGAGGGGCTAGCTGAAACTTAGAATAATCATTTCTTGGTGATCCAAAAAAAAATTTTCCATGTTTTTTTTATTTTTTGCAATGAAAATTGAGCATGAGCCAGTTTTTTTTTTGGGTAAATTTTAATGGTAATTGGTGTTAGAGAAGAGCTTGTTCAGCTTTTTGGGTTGAAATTGCAAGTAGTTTTACAATGGCATCTAATATGATCTATTGGCAATGGTGATGCTGTTAGTAATTT
>NW_021362058.1:0-486 GCF_001605985.2 Dendrobium catenatum | reverse complement strand
TTCTTTTATTACAAGAAGAGGAAAGCAATAATGGATTAAATCATGAAAAGTTGCTGGAATTGAGGAAGTTGAATACTACTTTTGCAAGACTTGCATCGTGGTGGAGACGGCATTCTAAACTCAATGGCCGGAAGATGGTGATCAAAATTCTCGGTTTTGTCATGCGTTTGCTACAGCCAGAAGAAACTGATAGATGATTAATTAAATTTTTAGCTCTAATGGATCTATGGTATCGAATCCTGAAGAAATTCAATAAGAGTTTGTCAAGTTTTTTCAGTATAAATGGAGGAATTATGGGTTTTAGAGCATGTAAGCTCTACAATCAATAACTAGCAAATCTACAATTATGGGTTTTCAAACTTTATTAATTAGTTGTTTCTAGTCTTATTAATTTAGAAAGTCCACAACATTACAATTGGAATCCTTAATGATATTCCTCAGAGGAAAAATAAGAAATCTCTTAAAAACTTGTTCTAACAACAACAA
>NW_021362057.1:0-474 GCF_001605985.2 Dendrobium catenatum | reverse complement strand
TAGTTCATAACCTCTTATAATCTTGATTAAATCAATGCAAAAAAAAAGATAAATTTATGTATTTTTCGAAAGTCATTATAGTCATTTTTTATGAAAGTCATTATAGTCATTTTTTATTAGAATTGCTGCGGCCTAGAAGATTCGTGATGGTAGAGTGAGTAAATTTTTCATCTTAGCGATGCACGAATATCCAGCACACAAACAGAAAGAGAGAAGCAAAACACCATACCTTTTTTATGTGGAAAGCCCGAAGAGGGAAAAACCACGGGGCATCACCCAGGTGAAAAAATTACACTAAACTTGAGTGAATTACATGGGTTCACCCATCCCTCGATTTAAAGGTTGTCAGATTACAGTAATTTTAAGAGAACTAGCCAAAGATTTGGTGACGGTCGAGCGAAAGTCTGATGGATTTTGTGCAGAAGTTTGGCTGACAAGGAACGATTCGACGATGGTCTGCCAGCGAACGGCGGG
>NW_021362056.1:0-1297 GCF_001605985.2 Dendrobium catenatum | reverse complement strand
TCTCCAAAAGATCACCTCACAAGACACATAAAAGCAGAAGGTTGTATTAGAACACGTTCTATAATATGATCAAATAAGAACAGAAATGGAAATGCAATTGAATAAAAAAAATGTTCCTTTTTGTTATGTGCACATCGGGTAGGTCACTTATTATTTGGATTTTCTTATTCTTTTGCGAGCATTCAACTTTAGAGCAAAAATAAGAAAGACAACTAAAATTCTAAAAGCAAAGAAATATGCGACAAAATGCAATGGAATAAAAAAAATCAAAATCAAAATGAAAGGAATGTAGGCATCGTTGTTGTTGGGCACACTTCTTTGAAGCCAAGTGTGCCTCTAAAATGGCCTTCTCCCCAATTCGATGTGATATGAATAGAGAAGGAGGTATTTTCAATGCCCTTTGTTATCTCCATAATCCAAACAAAGCACTTGATATATTTAAAATGACTACCCAAACTATTACCTAAATAAAGTCCAAAAATGACGAACAGGAACAAGTTCCCAAAACCAAACCTCAAAATGAGCCTCTTTGCTTCACACTCATCCAAAATCTAATTTCTAGAAGCAGACACTAGTAAAAGAAAGCTAATTCAAATAAGAAGAATCATTCGTTTCAAGAAGACACTGAAGAGTTTTCCAACACAAAACTAACCATCACACTTCAAATCCCAAAATTTTACTTAAGAAATCTCCAAATGAAACAACACATAAAAACCCTTATCAAAAAGAAAACAGAACACCAAAAAAAAATTCTTTTTTTTTGATGCAATATCAACCAAGTGCTTTTTACATTTGGTGTGGGGTAGGTTTGTGGAAGTTTCTCAATGGATATGCATTATAAAGCCCTACATCAAGAAACATTCAGAAGACAAAATCACAAAATCTCAACATAAGATAATTTGCAAAACTTATGATAATTCCTCTCGATGCAAAACAATTCGCAAAGCTTTCGTTATAGAACATTCATGAGTCTTAACATAAAGCTTCGCTGCACCAAACAACTTCAAGCCTCTTGCAAAGTTTTCAATAATAAAAACACTCATGAAACCTTCCGGCACAAAACATTTCTAAAAAGAAATTTTCAATCACAAAGAAACTCACAGAACCTCCCAAAAATATTTCAGATAGCATTAATTGATGATGGCGAATGTAAAACTAACATAACATGACTCTACTTCATGAGAGAATACTTGAAAGCCACTTCAACCATTCAACAAACTTACCAATAGTATCTTTGCCTAAACCCAAGCAAATAGAGAGGGGACAAGCAAACAATTCATTCGACAATGAATCCCAA
>NW_021362055.1:0-232 GCF_001605985.2 Dendrobium catenatum | reverse complement strand
TTTTAGAAGTCTAGCAAAATTCTGGCGTTTCTTGAACGTCGGGCAGAATTCCGACGTCGCTTGAACGTCGGGCAGAACTCGACGGTGATCGAGGTGTTTTTTCCCTCCTCTCCTTCTTCTCTTCTCTTCTCCTTCTTCTCTTATTCTTCTTGCTTGGGTCCCCTCTTTAGAGAAATGAGGGGCTATTTATAGTTTTTTTTAGGATGGCATGACCAGTAAATAGGAGGATCAA
>NW_021362054.1:0-238 GCF_001605985.2 Dendrobium catenatum | reverse complement strand
AGTCTTCACTACATAAATTTATTGACTTCCAACAAAGATAAGTCAATATTTTAGAATAAATTTATTGCATGTTTCTCAATTAAGGGTGGATTTTTATATTATAGATAGTTTTATAATTTTTTCCCAAATCTAGAAGTGAATCACCATCAATCTCTCCTATATTCCTTCATTGCATGTGAATTTTGACAAATGGATCATGTTGGAGTTGTCTCGAATTTGGTTTAACACTTATTTGTTC
>NW_021362053.1:0-415 GCF_001605985.2 Dendrobium catenatum | reverse complement strand
ACCCTTTGACCAAGGGTCTGGGCAAAATCGAGGTCAATAGGCCTTTCAAGATTGTGTTTCTTGTGGGCTTTCAAGTTTTTTTTTTTCCTTGCAACAGTTAAAACTACTATAAATGTATCAAAATTTTAAAAAATACTATCTCTTTATGAAAATAAGTAACAAAAAAATAGATAAGGTATATAAATCAAAATTAAAAAGTAAGTTTAATAAATAAATTATGCGATACCTGCTGTTTCAGTAACAATTATTCTGTGCCGTCACCAGACGCCGTCCGGAGGCGAATCAGAACGGACCACATCACTTTTTAGCTGTGTACGAGAGTTGTGTACCAGTGTCTATCAGGTGACATGTTGCATTCTGCTTCGCCTCCAGACCTTTCGGTGACCGCACATAATAATTTCTTCAATTGTACACA
>NW_021362052.1:0-738 GCF_001605985.2 Dendrobium catenatum | reverse complement strand
GATCAACCTTAATTAGCCCTTCCCTAATTTCATCACTTCTTGTATATAGTCAACCTGAGAACTGACTGATCCTAAGTTTATTCATATTCTTGAACTGATAAAACTCTATTAATGCCATATAAATTAATGCTTCAATTCAGTTTCTTTTTTTTTTTTCTGACAAGCTTATATATTTTTTGAGATTTAAAATCAAAACCCTTTATTCATAAGCCACTTAATTAAGGAGGAAGGCTTTCGTGTTAATATCCAAAAATTGTACAAGCTAGGATCTTCTACTACTAGAAGAGCTAAAAGAAGACCAAAAAATACCTATGAGCCGATTATCTCCATTAATCCGAAATATAATGAAGCCTAATAAAAAAAAGGTCAGCGAGAAGTCAAAACCCAAAAATAAACTTTTAACATAAGATTTACTTTTAGATGCTTAATTCTTTTAAATATTCATCTTTAAATAAATTTGATGTCTAAAAATATCATCCTTTAAAATTTTGGTCTCTGTATCCTAACCAAATTTCTCTTTTGAATGTTCAAACAGTGGAAATGAAATGTGATGCAAAGGGTATCCCAATATGCTCCCATGCATCTATATATTTCTCATCCAATAAAATCCATCTCTTTTTGTATTACTGTACATCTTACTCTTAAACAGAATAATGGAGGTTCACAACTTGCATGTTGCTTTACTTTTGTGCTAAATAAACTAAATATATAACTTGAGAGAGAGAGAGAGAGAGAGAG
>NW_021362051.1:0-827 GCF_001605985.2 Dendrobium catenatum | reverse complement strand
TTGGACTCGAGTCATATCCAAAAACCCAATTTGACAATCCTATTATATGCTAAAGGTACAATAGTTTTGTTCTGATGTCATATACATATTATATTCTACTGCTTAATGCACAGTTTGATGTTATATGTGCAATCTATTCTGGTGCTCGACATTGGGAATCATAAGGACATATTTTCTTATATGCCAACACGAGTCCTCTAAGCAAGTCTACTTGATTCAATAGAGTATACAATTGTTCCCTAAGCTAAATATTAAGTGGTTTATCCAATTCTAATGTTATTAAAAGCCATAAATGACCCATTTAGTTTTATGCTACAATTAAGTATCATTCCATTTTATGGGTGAAATGTATACCTTAGTGTAGTGCGGTGGGCAATATTCATCCATTATAATTTTTATAATCATTTATCCTAAAATTTAGATAAAATCTTTTGAGTATGAATCACATAAAGTAAAATCACCCCTAAAATTAAATTAATTATTTCCTAAAATTCAAAATAAAACACCACATGTATATACCTTAGTAGGGCTGTCAATTCGTGTCGGCGGGTGGTGTTTGGGTCAAACACGAATTTGACATGGCTGTATCTGACCTGAACTGGACACGACCCGAAATAGGTTTCAGGTCAATTATATGGACCCGAACCCGACCCGGATCGGGTTTGGGTCAACACGACCCGACACGGAATTTTGAAAATAAATCTCAAAGGCGCGGGTTCCGATCGCTACTTCCAGTTCTGGTCCCTGCGGCGCCGCGACGTAGCGACAGGCGACAGTGGTGCAACGGTAGGCGGTAGCGGCTGGCGGCAACACGCAAACGTCGAGAC
>NW_021362050.1:0-485 GCF_001605985.2 Dendrobium catenatum | reverse complement strand
TGATATTCATGATCATTCTTTTATCCCTAAGTTGGTTTCTCAGGATGATAATTCTGCTCTCTCGGTTTGTCCTCTTTTGGAGGATGTTAAGAACACGCTTTTTGAAATGAATGCTGATTCTGTGGCTGGGCCTGATGGTTTCACTGTTAAGTTTTTTCAGAAGACTTGGGACTTAATTAAAGAGGATGTTTACAACGCTGTTGTTGATTTCTTTAATGGTAACCCTATTCCTAAATGTTTTTCTTCTACTTCTATCGTTTTGATTCCTAAAACTAATGTGGTTAATTCTTGGAGTGATTTTAGGCCTATTAGCTTGTGCACTATTTTTTATAAACTTCTTTCTAAAATTTTGGTGAATCATCTGTCTTTACTTTTGCCCAAGCTTATTTCCCCTAACCAAATGGGTTTTGTTAAAGGTCGTGCTATAGTTGATAATATTCTTCTTGCACAAGAATTCTGTCAGGATCTGGATATTAACTCCAGAG
>NW_021362049.1:0-226 GCF_001605985.2 Dendrobium catenatum | reverse complement strand
CTTGGTCCAGCGGACTCCGTCCGTACTCGCACTGTGGCGAGCTCCATCCTCTGCCGCGTGGGTCGTGTCGTATCAACCCGGCAACAAACCCGAGTCGGGTCCGGGTTGAAATGTCTGACGTTTGCAAAAATAGGTCGGGTTTGTGTTGACCCGTTTAGACCCGTGTCAACTCGGGTTCGACCCAAATCCGACCCATCGACCCGAATTGACACCCCTACTGAACAAG
>NW_021362048.1:0-274 GCF_001605985.2 Dendrobium catenatum | reverse complement strand
TATTGCTTTTTCTCACAAACTTTGGTTTTCGTTTAGAACGAATAATAGTTTATGGGCTAGGTTTATGAATGTTAAATATTGTCATAATAAGCATCCTATTATGTGTTCCTTTAAAAATTCTGACTCTCCTACGTGGAAAAGACTTTGTAACATTAAGCTAGTGGGAAGCTGAAAAATATATACAATGGGGCCTTGGGAAGGGGAATATTTTTTTCTGGCAGGATAATTGGTTGGGGAACTTTTCTATAGATACTTTCTTAAATTCTCACACTTT
>NW_021362047.1:0-337 GCF_001605985.2 Dendrobium catenatum | reverse complement strand
AAAGTTTAACTTAGGTACACCTCTAACTAGGTTTTTTTGAGTGATGTTTCTAAGCGTTTTCATACTAGCATGGCATAGTCTCCTATGCCATAGCCACGAGTCATCAACTATTATTTTCAAACAGAATGAATTTGAGCTATCAATGCAATCAAGGTCAAACATGTAAATATTGTTCATTCATTTTCCTTCTAAAACTAGTTTATCAAATAAACTAATCAGGCATTTATCAGATAGAAATTTAATGTTAAAACCTTTGTCACACAATTGACTAATGCTAAATAAGTTATGCTTCAAACCATTAACTAATAAAACATTTTCAATTAAAAAATTCTTAGCA
>NW_021362046.1:0-328 GCF_001605985.2 Dendrobium catenatum | reverse complement strand
GACCATCTATATATACCAGCTCAAAGGCTTTGAAGATTTGCACCTTCCAAATCATATTTGTCTCCTCAAGAAAGCCGTATATGATCTCAAATAGACACATAAGCAATAGTTTAATACATTCTCTAATCACCTACGATCTCTCGGGTTCCTTCCAAGTAAAACTGATCCCTCCCTATTCCTTACAAGTCATTTATCTTATTATCTATGCCGATGATATTCTGATAATTGGCTTATCTCCAAAAAATCTCAGAAACATCATTCACAACCTCTATTAGACTTTCTCCATGAAACATCTTGGACTTCGATCAAACTTTTTTTGGAATACAAA
>NW_021362045.1:0-340 GCF_001605985.2 Dendrobium catenatum | reverse complement strand
CCGACCCGTTTTTTTTTTTTTTTTTCAAAAGGATCGAATCCAGGAACTTGAAACCAACCTGTTTGCGAAACGGGTTGATCCTAACCCGAAATTTTGTAGTCAGATTTGAGTTGAATTTTCGGATCATGTCAAATATTAACACTAATACTATTAGGTACGCTGTAAAATAGCTTTAAGATGCGTGTAATAAAGAGATGAATATATCATGTTATAAATAACTTGATCTTAAAGCAATCCGCAACAAAACGTTATATCCTATCGGGTATTTCTTTCATGTGGCGTCGATATTGCGTTAGGTGTTTGTTCATAAGATTTGGTGAGTTGGGAATCTCGTGTAGCC
>NW_021362044.1:0-354 GCF_001605985.2 Dendrobium catenatum | reverse complement strand
AAATCCCATAAGCCTACAATAAACTTCTAACACATAGAAAATTGAAACATCTAAGCCTAATAAGTTTCCAAACCACACCGTGTTAGCAAACACCATAGATGGAGTGCCAAGATAGCATATTCTATTATTTGGTTTGGCTAGTGTAGTTTTGTGATTATTTACTTCGTGTACCTCTATAAATTTGTGAAACTACTTCCATCTTGGTGGATCTGTTCTATTGTTATGTTATATTTAGATGGTTTACATTCTTTTTATAATGATCTATTCATTTTAGATTACATCTAAGATAGGAACAATCAAGATATTATTTTCCTAACCAAATCTCATGTCAGTGGACATGCTTATGCAGGTTAA
>NW_021362043.1:0-274 GCF_001605985.2 Dendrobium catenatum | reverse complement strand
CACTAATGGCAACACTGGAGAGATCAGGAGAGAATTGTCATAAGTAGTAGGGCCTCAAGGCAGTAGGATTAATGCTACTTTGGATTCTTTCACCCAAATGATGGCGGCTATGACACAGATGATAAAGAATGCTCAGACTCAAGCTGGAGGCAGTGGAGGCACTGTCATGGATAAGAATGTAAAATTATTCCAAGATATGAAGCAACCATAATTTGTGGGAGGTGGAGCTATAGAGGTAGAGGATTGGTTAATAAAAGTTGAGAAGATTTTGGAG
>NW_021362042.1:0-801 GCF_001605985.2 Dendrobium catenatum | reverse complement strand
TAAAAAAATAATTTAAAATTTCATCTAAGAGATCAACCACAAATGATTTTTTAAAAGAGAAAATTGACATTTCAATAAATGAAATTCAATGCACGTCAACATAACATTTCATCATTTTATAGATCAATCAAAATACATACACTTATGTTTTCATTTAATATTATCACACGTAATATAATCCTGGAAATGCAAAAATAACACATCAATCACCAACACAAAAAATCACAAAAATCATAGGAAATAGCTCTCAACAAAAAACACAAATACTCATAAGAAACAATAATATCATAGAAGTATGTCTTATAATTAGAGGGGCATTGATCTGGAGGAGGTACTGGATTGGACATTGAAAAATAACTATTGATCGTAGCTATATTCATGTTAATTGAGTTAAACTTCCCTCAGATACAACCCATATCTTCATTATATCTAGCACCCTCCTGATTAAGGTGATTCTTAATTTGATCAAAGGGTTGATCAAAATGAGTTTACATTCTATCGAAGCTTTGGACCATTTCTTGGTGAAATTCTGATCAGGTCAAGGTATAAGTATAAGTGGTAGCGTAGAAGCTCCCCCTTCTTCCTAAGAATCATATCCTCAGAGCTCTAAACCTGCCCAAAGAGTGCCTGAAAAAAGGCATCAGCAAAGTAAATAGAGAGTTAAGTAAGAGGTTCATGATGGATAATATTGTACTTCTTTTCTAAGATATAAGAAACTAGATGTCCTAAAGCCATATTTTTCTTTCTCTTATGATGAGGAAGTCCAATCTCAAAAAGATTATAAATGTAATCCATGATAAG
>NW_021362041.1:0-257 GCF_001605985.2 Dendrobium catenatum | reverse complement strand
AGTGTAATGGAACAAAATTTTCAAGATAGTTGATCCATCCTTTTAATGAAAATTGACCTCTACTTTAAATCAAAAATAAGAGAGAGTTGTGGTTGAATCCACTAGATCTTTAAAGGGGCCTCCCTTCCACAGCTTCTGCGGGTTGATTTGATTTTTGAATTAAAAACTGTATCAAACTTAAGTTGGTTTTAGAAATGAAAATCTTCTCAGTCTTCTCACGATTTTTTATCTTATATGCTTCTCTTGCACGTTCTAAA
>NW_021362040.1:0-1137 GCF_001605985.2 Dendrobium catenatum | reverse complement strand
TAGTGGGATAAAGGCTTGATGTTGTTGTTGTTGTAGTAGTAAATAATTAATTTTTATGGCCAATTTAATGGAATTGATGCTTCGGCCACAAAACTTTAACTTGACCACTCTGCATTAATTTAATAGATAATAATGGCTAGCAGCTAACAATTTTATAATTGACGTACTCATTCTATTTACATATTATATGCGGGAAGGAAAAAAAAAATTATTTACAAATCACATAATTTTTATTTTTAGTATTACAAATCTCTTCTAGTTAAAATGAAACATTCTCGGTTTTAATTTATGAAATTGCATCACTATTATTGTAAAAATTATAATAAATTGCATTTCTGTTTGGGATATCTCGAAGGCCTTATATTATCCAAAACATAGCTGTTTTGATAAATTTATTTGTGTAAGGCATTATATAATTAATCAGGGACTAATAAGCCAATTATTCCTAACAAAATATTTAATAATAAATATATATAACGACACACAGAGGACTCATACAATAAAAATTTATTTTACATTCCCAAAATTTTATGGGACACTGTCTATAGGGTAGCTAGGGTTATAAGTAGGGGTGTCAAAATTTGACATGACCCGAAAACCTGAATTGAATCCGATCCAAAAATTTCGGGTTCGGTTACGGTTAGGAATTTCGACCCATTTGTAAAACCGAGTCGGGTTTACCTGAAAACCCGAAATCAACCTGGTTTTACCTAGACCGACAGTTTCCCACTTAGTAGAGTCGTCTGTTGCGTCATTCATCACGCCGCCCGGCTCAATGGCATATGTCAGAGTCACGTCCGCCGCAATCGTGTCCGTCATCGGCCATTGCCGCCGTCGAGCCGCTTTTGCGTCAAATGGCTAAACCTCTAGAGCCCGGTTTGTTCGTCGTTGTTGACCACTGCCCTCGCACGCCCGCAGTGTGCTACCCTCGTTGTCACATCAAATAGCTCAAGCCTCCCCTTCATGACCACCATTGGGTATGTTAGCTACCCTCGCACGTCGTTGTCGGAAGTTGTCGTCCCGCAACCCATCATTGTTGTCGAAACCATGTGAGGTGGGTCGTGTCAGGTTGACTCGGACCCGATGCGGGTCTAGCTCGAGTCTGACAATCTTACATGTTTGCAAAAACGGTTCGTA
>NW_021362039.1:0-610 GCF_001605985.2 Dendrobium catenatum | reverse complement strand
AAAAGGAGAACTATTTTTGGTAGTGAAAATCCCGGAGTGGAGGACTCCAGGGAGTAGACGTAGGTCATATTTTGACCGAACCACTATAAAAATTCTTGGTGTATTTTTTCTTTATCTTCATTTATTTTTACTCGCATTTAATTTTCATAATTATTGCGTGGTGAAATTCGTGGAAGAAAATTTTTTTAAGTTTTGTTATAAAATTTAAAAAATAACAAAAAGATTAGAACTCCTGCTTAGGGTTACTTTTTATTGAGAAAAAGAAAATCACAATTCCCCCCCCCCCTCCCCCTCTTATCATTTAGTAATTTCAGTAACTATTTCCAAATCATTAATGAATCCACCATAATAATAACCTTCCACTAAAACTCATTAAATAGCAAACATAAACATAACAACAAGATGATTACCTAGTAACCTGGGCCTATGAGGCTATTAACTTAGCCCCAATGAGGGTGAAATAAACCTCATGTCTCTAGTTTAACAAGGGTAATTATCACTTAACTTAAGTAAGCAGTAACAAACTACCAACAAGCTAAATCTTGCAACTTATATCCTAATTAATTTGAAAATATAAGAAGTGCATATCAAATCTAAAAATTAAGTTTTA
>NW_021362038.1:0-213 GCF_001605985.2 Dendrobium catenatum | reverse complement strand
CATCCATTGCCTTCTTCCACACATCTTCTTTAATTGCTTCATAATAACACATTGGTTCTTCTACAGCTGTCAAACATACACCAACCTCCTCTTCCAACTCAGTAGTTTCATCATAGATATCTTGCAACCGTCTAAATCTATGGGGTTCTGATGAACTACTATCTAAATTTGGTGAGATTTCTCTAGTAACAGGAGGTTCAGATGTCACATACC
>NW_021362037.1:0-292 GCF_001605985.2 Dendrobium catenatum | reverse complement strand
CTCTAGATTTGGATGCTATTACTTTTTTAGTTAGACTAGAGACATAGAGTGGAGTCTTGTGTCGCTTAAAATATGGTGGCGCAATGTTCTAAGTAAGGCTGGACATTTATAATTCTCATTTCTCTTATTTAACTTGTAGTTTTGTACCCCTTGTTTAGTTTTGTTTTTGTATCATTATCTATTATGTTGTTGGAAGGAATAAAAAGCGAAAAGGAAAGAGCAATAAAGAATGAGATATGTTTAAATTCCTCAAATTTTTTTAGTGTATTTCATGGTGTTGTGTGGCTCGTGT
>NW_021362036.1:0-851 GCF_001605985.2 Dendrobium catenatum | reverse complement strand
TTAATTACATTAAATTTTTTTTAAAAAAAAATTATCAATTGTATTTTGAAATAATAATTTTTCATTTCACTAAATTTTAATTTATTTTAAAAAGAGAATAAAAAATTATTTACACAAAAATAATGACACAAATTTTATGTTTTAAAGTAAGAAACATGAGAACGTAATAGTAGAAATAAAAATTATTTATTTTTACGTTCTCAAAAAGGTTCTAATCATCAATCCATACTATCTTGATGAAGAGCATGCAAAGAATGTAATCCTTAACTAGGGGTGACAACTAGTCGAGCCGAGCTCTCACATTGAGCGGCTCATCGAGCTCCTTCATGTTCGTCTCTCACATTGAGCGGCTCGTCGAGCTCCTTCCTGTTCGTCATCGAGCGTTGTCATGAGTTACGTCGCCTTGAGCTACATCGACCGTCGAGCTCTGTCATCTTGCAGAAGTCGCGAGCTCGTTGTCCCGACCAGGGTAACCCCGCTAGCAGCACGCGAGCTCCAAGCCTCCGACCTCCATCGACCCGAGCTACGTCATTAAGCTCAGTCGTCCCGAGTTCCGCCTTCGAGCAACGAACTTTTATTAGGTCCGGTGTAAGGACGTAGAGGAACGTCCGGTCGGAGGCAAAATCCCGCCAAAAAATTCGGTATTTGCTCGGTAATACTAGGTATTATTTGATAATAACGATGAATATCGCTCTGTGAAGATCAATACCGAGTTATATCGAGCAATACCGAGTTGTACCGACTTTTTTCTAGAAAAAACTCGGTACAACTTTTGTATAACTCGGTATTGCTCGGTATAGCTCGGTATTACTCAGTATTGGGTCTTCACGTGATGGTATTCCTCGTTATTG
>NW_021362035.1:0-301 GCF_001605985.2 Dendrobium catenatum | reverse complement strand
TAAAAACAATAATAAGAGATAGCATAGTAGAGAATCCTATAATATTTGTTATTATCTAAATCACAGAACCTGGGTCATGATTTGCAATAATCTCTCCCTTTTTTATGATGACATATATTGTTGGTAATGATTCAAATTTATTATTACTATATCCTTAGCTCCCCGTTACTAGTTGAGTTTTTGAAAATAGGGAGAATTTTTTTTTTAATGAAAAATTAAAAAACCTCAAAAAAACTTGAGCAAGGAATAAAAAACAAAATAATTAACTAATTATACAAAAGTAGGAATTATAAGCAACAAC
>NW_021362034.1:0-1172 GCF_001605985.2 Dendrobium catenatum | reverse complement strand
ATTTTTTAATGCTTAAGGAATTGATAATTAAAGTTTAAGTTTCATTAGCCAATTTTGGAAAGTCCTGGGTCCTCTTAGGTGCTAGGTGGGGGAGAAGATGACTATGTGAAATAGGCTAGATTTGGGATTCCTAACATCTTAGGTAAATACTAGACCTTAAGTTGAGTTGTTAGGCTTTGGGTTTGCTAGATTTGGAGCTTTCTATGCAAAGATATGAATTTTCAAAATTTTGGGAAATTAATGAATTATTAAAACTGCCTAATTAGAGGTGATTTTATAATTTTGAACTAAATCTGCTCCAAACTGATTGGAATGCCCCCAAAGGTCAGAAATGACCTAAGAAGATGTTCCCAAGTGTTTGGAGAGGATTTAGGATTCTTAATAATTTCTAATTATCTAATAGGGGAAAAATAGTAATTTTTAATTAAGGTTAAATTAAGGGCCAGATTGGGGTCAAACTAAATGGCCCTATTTAACTAAGGTTAAGCATTGCATTCTGAATAATTCAAGCTATTATGGATAATTTTTGGATTTAAAATGGATTTATTATAATTTTTAGAAGGTGTTAAGCCCTATTTCACAAATTAATTAGGGTTGGTTAATTAAGAGGTCTGAAAAGCCATAAAAAATTCTAGAAAATTTTGAGATGTTTAGGATATCACTAATTTTAAATGATGAAGTTTTCATGTCAATCAGTGATCTACCCTAGCTCCTAGAAATTTTCTAAGTTCGCTAGACTCGTCTTTAAATATTGTCCTTAGGGTGTCACTACGTTGAATAGGTTTAAACTTGAGTTTTGGACTAACCCTTAAGGTAACAAAATAAGGAGTACACAAAAATAATAAACACACCATGTCCTTAGATCTAGGAGAGCCTAAATTAAGTGCTCGTGCATCCTATACATGCAAGATACGATAAAAAAAAACTAAGCATGCTCCTCAAAATAATTAGTGAATGATTGGGACTCAACTATTCACTAATCCACCCCCCATGATTGCTCTTACCCATGATTGCTCTTACATGTATAATATATGCTTAAAATTTCATTAAAGTGAATCTCCCAAAAGTAGAAATTTAAAATATATGTAATTTTAAAATGAATTTGAAATACATATAAATAATATAAATTTTGGAAAATAATAAAGTTTCAAAATAAGTCAATTTATAAGTAA
>NW_021362033.1:0-294 GCF_001605985.2 Dendrobium catenatum | reverse complement strand
ATAATTTTTTGAGGATATATCAACAATAAACACTAGTAAATTCATTTCAACTAGGCAAAGCCTTATTGTTTTTCTCCTTTAAGAATTTTTTACGTAAAAATTCTGATGTCTCTTATGATTACTGCACTTACCCTATTATTTGTTTGTATTCTGAATTTTCATGCAAAGCTAGGACATTAAACTCTCTATTTATCTACCGTCATGTATGTTCCGACACACAATAATAATATATCATCATTATTAAAAAAATTATTTATTATATTTTTTATCATTATATATAGGCACTCTTGTATT
>NW_021362032.1:0-1054 GCF_001605985.2 Dendrobium catenatum | reverse complement strand
GACTCGTAGGTTTTTTTTACTTTTTGATTGTAGCTCAATCGAGCATTAGTGAGTCTGTGGATCCTTTTAAGGACTATGTAACCGTTTTTTGATATTAACACGTAGGCCCCATAATGGGTTTTAACCAAAAAAAAAAAATCAAATATAATGCATCTAATTTCTTAATCGGGTCATCGGAAGGCCTTCATTTTATGTGACCAAACCATCTAAGGGACTCTCTCTAATCTTATCTTCGACTAGAGCTACTCCAACCTTTTACCGTATATGCTTATTTAGTATCCAATCTCTAAAAGTAAATCCACTAATCCACCTGAGTATCCTTATCTATGAACACTTAATGTTATGCCTCTCTTTTAATGGTCAACATTATGTACTATAAAGCATTGTAGGTCTCACAACCATCTTAAAGAACTTTTGTCTTAAGTTTGAAAGAGATTTTTATATCACACAATAAGCTCGATACATTCCTCCACTTCAACCATCCAATTTGAATTTTACTAATAATATCACCATCTATTTCACCATCACTCTGAACAATATACCTTAGATATCTAAAATGTATACTCTTATTAATGACTTGATCGCCCAAAGTCACAATCCCCCTATTAGATCTATTATTACTAAAATTAGACTCCATATATTCAGGTTTAGATCTACTCAAATGAAAGCCATTAGACTCTAAATTTGACCACTATGATTCAAGTTTACCTTCAACTATCTGTCTAGTCTTATCAACAAGAAGAATATCATCAGCAAAAAGTATACACCAGGGTATAACCTCTTGCAAATGTCTAGTGAGAACATCCATGATTAAAGCAAAAAAGATACGGGCTTAAGGCTTATCCTTGATGTAATCCAACTAAAATAGGAAAATGCTTGGTCAAACTACCTTGTGTTTGAACACAAGTAATAGCTCCTACATACATATCCTTAATGACTTGAATATAAGCACTATTAATTCCTTTCTTATGTAGAACTCTCCATAGAAATTCTCTTGGAACTTTTTCTTATGATTTCTCTAAATCAATAAACAATAGATTTAAATCCTTCGTAT
>NW_021362031.1:0-301 GCF_001605985.2 Dendrobium catenatum | reverse complement strand
ATCAAAATTTTCAATGCTTAAAGTAACAGATGGGCGAAGTTGAGCCTGTCTGAGATAGCAAGATTGTGCCTCCTGTTGATTTCCTCGCACTTCTCCAATCCCTGCTGGAGTTGGGAATTTCATCTTCAGATGAGGTATTGAAGCGATAGCTTTAAAAATTGTTTGCAAAGGTCGCCCAAAAATAGCATTATATACCGATTCTGACTTAACCACAATAAATTGAATTAAATGAGTAACTTGTCGAGGAAATTCCCCCATTGTGATAGGGAGCGTAATTGTTCCTTCTACTCCTACTGGACGA
>NW_021362030.1:0-338 GCF_001605985.2 Dendrobium catenatum | reverse complement strand
AAAAGCAAAGGAAGGTGATGATGTCTTGAAAAAAAAATTAAAAATATTGTTTTAAAATGAATAAATAGATTTTTAAAGTAAAAGAATCAACAATGAATTGAAAGATTTAGACATTAATTTTTAAAATTTATATGCATTATGTATGAAATTCCTCTATAAATTATAAGATAATATACAATAACACCATACTTGATTATTTAAAGACCTAAATTTCAAATTTCTTCCCATCATAAATATCAATCAAGGACAAAATTTGTTCTCCGCGTATCAGAGATGACCCTATATAGAATTAAATCATGTATTTTATAAGATATTAATTCTACTAATTATATATATAT
>NW_021362029.1:0-356 GCF_001605985.2 Dendrobium catenatum | reverse complement strand
GACGGCAGTTTTTTGGATATGAAGTAAAAGAACTACAGAAGCTTAGTCTCCTGTTCCATTGTTTTCCTTCTCTGTTTTTCTAGCTATTTTCTGTGCAGATTACCTACATCAATTAGGTTTCGTTTGGGACAACTTCAGATCACAAATATTTCTTTGTTTCAAGAAATTTGTTTTAAAAAGCAGCTTTATAAAACAATTAGAAAGCCGTCTCAAACGAAGCTTTCTAACTGCTTATTAAAGCAGATTTGTAATACAAAAATAAAAATTTTAATTTTTGTATTAAAAAGTTGATTTAAGAAGCAATAAAAAAGTCGTCCCAAACGAAATCTTAGTTGAATGGACATTGGAGTCAGCCT
>NW_021362028.1:0-211 GCF_001605985.2 Dendrobium catenatum | reverse complement strand
GACTTTAGGGACCTCAACAAGGCGTGCCCAAAAGATGACTTTCCACTCCCTGTATCCGAACTCCTGGTGGACAATACGTCCAACTACGACATGTTCTCCTTCATGGATGGATCGTCAGGATACAATCAAATCAAGATGGCGCCCGAAGATGAAAAACATACATCGTTCAGGACACCCATCGGCATTTTCTGCTACACAGTCATGCCCTTTG
>NW_021362027.1:0-851 GCF_001605985.2 Dendrobium catenatum | reverse complement strand
AATATGCATATAATAATAAAGCGTAGCACTATTATGACATTGGATTCCTGATCCAATAATTATGCATGGTTAATATGATATACTTGTTTAATATTATTGGTGTTGTTGGGACAACTTCTTACATGTGCTTTGAAATAGTAATAATATCTTATAAACAGTTTGGTGAGATTTAGGGCAGAGATGTGCATTATAAAGTTGTCTCACTAGCATTGGATTCTCTACTTGTTGTCTAGTTATTGATTAAAGTTATTTATTTGGTACTATTTCTAGCAGCATCTTATCACAATAGGTGAGTTGTAAAGCAGTGTTGTCAATAAGTGAGCTTGCAGCAACCTATCATATTAGATGACCTGTAAAGATGTAAGGTCCAATCAAGTAATATTATAATTTCAAGCTACATGTGAAGGTATGATATGTATAACATCTGCTATTTAAGGGGTGCATGTACATATGAAGTTGAGTTGTGAAGAATTTAGTTTATGCCTTCAAAATGTATTGACTATGTATGGAAAGAATTAACAGTATCCCCAATAAAGAAATATTTGATGATGCAAGTAGAAGAATGCATGAATGTATAGCATGGGTTGGTGATAGTCCATTGGAGCAAAAGACAAATACAAATGAGATATTTTAGTGTTGCATCCATGAATGTTCATTAGATGAGGATCATGCTGAGGTAATGAGGGTAAAACTCTATAAGATGAGAGATTTTCTAAATGCTGCAGGTTGGGAATATCTTCAGATGAGATTCTTCGAAGAAGATGATCATCTTGTTAGTCCTCACTTCTTGCATATGTGATATCATGAGATACTACGTGAGAGAGAAGGTGGTAATTCACTAGATATTGATT
>NW_021362026.1:0-296 GCF_001605985.2 Dendrobium catenatum | reverse complement strand
ATGTAACCATCACTACTTTTTGGGCTTGGGTCTTTCTGAGAAGAGATCGCCCCCGGCTGCTCTCTTTTGCCAGTTTACCTCCCATTCATGAATTACTTTGAGCTGCTAGAGTAGTCCTATGAATGTGGCAGTATTACATCCACTTCGCACAGGGTCCTATCTGATTAGGGTAAGTGTTATCATTGTGGTCATATGATAATTATAGATCTCACTCTTGATTATCAGATTAGGTGTCAGGTGTACTCCCTTGTCACCTCAAAGTTATTTTCTTAGCTGTGATGTAGTATATCTGTTCT
>NW_021362025.1:0-308 GCF_001605985.2 Dendrobium catenatum | reverse complement strand
GCACAAGGGAGATATAAGGGGAAGTTCTGGTGTTGTATGCACAAGGGAGATATAAGGGGAAGTTTTGGTGTTGTATGCACAAGGGAGATATAAGAGGAAGTTTTGAAATCTGGAAAGAAGATCTGTTCTGAAATATTTGTCTGATTTGATTTGATTCTGATACGATTCTGTTCTGATTTGATCTGATCTGTTCTATTCTGATTTAATCTGATTTCTAATTTTTGTACGTTCTGTCAGCTCTGATGTGATGTATTTATGTTCTGTTCTGATTTGATATGATCTGTATGATTTATGTTCTGATTTGCTCG
>NW_021362024.1:0-328 GCF_001605985.2 Dendrobium catenatum | reverse complement strand
AAGAAAGGTGGTTGGGTCAGGTATGATTGGAAATCTTGAGACTTTTTATATTGAAAATATGTTATTGGTAGAAGGCTTAATGCATAATTTGTTAAGTATAAGCTAGCTATGTGACAAAGGTTATTGTGTAAAATTTTGTCCTACTAGCTGCATATTAAGCCTAAATGGAAATGATGTTTTAAATTGTATAAGTGTAAACAATATGTATAATGCTAGATTTGAATTGCATTCAAAATCTCCTACAGCTTTTTGTTTAAAAACTATTTCTTATGAATCATGGCTTTGGCATAGGAGACTTTTTCACTCTAGCATAAAAAAACTTAGGAAG
>NW_021362023.1:0-440 GCF_001605985.2 Dendrobium catenatum | reverse complement strand
CGGGATGAAGAGATTATCGTAGTGAAAGTCTCAACGAGTGAGCTTCTATATCAAGAAGCTTCAGGGGATGATGGCGAACTGATCTCCTTCAGATGTCGGGACTGGAGGACGGCCGGAGGTGCGACTTCGAGCGGGATGCCGGAAGCTTTCACGGGTGCTCGCTCAAACGGGTGAAGAGATCGATCTGGGAGATCGAAGGGAGAGCCTGGGAGGTCGAAGGAGCTCTAGGAAACGATTTTGAGTGATTCAGAATGCTTATGGCAGTCTGGGGAGCTCGAGCCTATTCGGCCACCTCTCGCGGGCTTGGACGGCCGAGATTGAGCTGGTGGGGGCTCGAATTGATGCCAGGTGGAAGATGGCGACGTCCTAGGGAGGTCGTGGGGATCAAACTGGTGGGCAGCAACTTTGATTTAGAGGTTGTCTTGGGGTGACCACCGAAA
>NW_021362022.1:0-1017 GCF_001605985.2 Dendrobium catenatum | reverse complement strand
CCGTGATCAAACCTCCACCCGACTACCATCAACACGCCACTCAAACCACCTTCGCCTTACTACGACGGTCCTTCCGACCTCGATCACTCGCCAACTATGATGCTTCCGACTATCATCGCCCGATTACAATCCTTCCAACCTCCGTCGCTCGTCGACCACGGCTCCTTCAACTACCGTCAACTGACTACGGTCCCACCGACCATCGTTGTCACCTGACTACGGTCCCATCGACCATCGTCGCTAGCCTACTACAATCCCTCTGACCACCGTCACCTGCCGACTATGGTCACTTTGACCACCGTCTCCAGTCGATTACGGTCCCTCTGACCTCCGTCGCCATTTGACCTCTGTCGTTTGCCGACTATGGTCCCTCCGACCACCGTTGTCAATCGCCTACGGTCCATCCAACCACCGTCGCTCGCCGATTACGATCCCTCTGACCTTCATCGCACGCTGACTATGATCCCTCTGACCTCCGTCGCCTGCTAACTACGATCATACCAACCAAATGAACGACCCAATATTCTCTTGAGAATAGCTCTCATATCATTAGATTCTTCGAACTTCAACATGTAATATACTCTATATGATGTTCATTGAGCCAACGCCTCCCCCGAGGGAATGTCATCATTTGTAATCAACAAAAAGCACTAATGGATTTATTTTAACTGAGTCAAACTTCATGGTTTATCCCAATTTCGGGGTTTTCAACGTAAAAAACTTGATATCTTATGACTCTCGCACCCCTCTCTCTTATTTGTATGTGTTGGATCTTCGTATAGAGCTTAGTCGCTAAACACTACATCTCTCTACCGCCGTGAATGTTCCATGCTGTAACAATTTTCCAAAAATCCTATTAAATATAAAAATGCAAAAGCAGCTCAGAACAAATAAAAACATAAACCAGAATCTCCAGCAAACCTAAATCTCTACCAAAACAGAAATGACAAGAAATTCAATCAGAACAACCAGGGACAAGCTATAAAACTTAGGTAAATGCCCATATCTAGTAGGAAT
>NW_021362021.1:0-240 GCF_001605985.2 Dendrobium catenatum | reverse complement strand
ACTTTCTTAATGATTTTAGTAGTTTCTTGCGTGAATCCCCTTTGAAACATTAAGTTGGAGAATTTTTGCTTACATATTCTCCACTGCTTTTAGACATCACACCCTGTATTGTCGACCAAAGATGATATTATAAATAGTCAGTGTTTCAACTAAAAGGAAGTTTATAATGGTAGTAAATTTTAAGTGATTGATAAAGCAATCAGTCTCTCTCTCCCCACCAACCATAAAAAACTAAAGAGA
>NW_021362020.1:0-350 GCF_001605985.2 Dendrobium catenatum | reverse complement strand
CAGACGCATAGAGCGTCCGACCTGTCGAGGCGCGCTAGGGCTTCCATGCCCGTCGATGTTTGGATTCGTAGTTTTCTCCAGGAGAGGTACCTGTCTTCAGTTGGAGTTTCACTACATGACCCATTTGGACTCGGTTTGGGACGTGGTACTCCATTGTCAGAGGAGACTGCTGAGCCTTCTTCTGCCTACAGTTGTACTTTCCCAGGGTTGCCGGGTGTCAGTGAGGACTTGTTTTTTGTGGGATTTTTGGCTACTTGGCTCTGCACTTTTGTTCTTCCTCTCAGAGCAGGATCAGTTAGATGTAGCATACTGCTGGCCGCCAGTCAGTTAGCACAGGGGCAGAGACTTGC
>NW_021362019.1:0-609 GCF_001605985.2 Dendrobium catenatum | reverse complement strand
ATTCATTATTTTTTTTGTTATAAAGTTTGGCTTCTAGTTCTTTTTAATAATCAACATTCATTGCACTTCAAAAGACTTTGAATCTAATGTTGTCGGTGAGTCATACTTCAAAATTACTTTAAGATTGGCACTAAGAAAAATTAGGGAGAGAGAGAGCGAGCGATAAGTGAGAAGCTTCATTATTTCTCCATTGCTAAAAAATAGAGACCATGAGAAAATCAATTATTCTTTAAGGCTTGCCTAGTGATACCTTATTTATAGGAAAGAATAGGGGTAATGATAAGGAACCTGCGACGATCAGCACAGAAGAATCATTCTCCTGAGTGGAACTGTCATCACCGGCGAACTCTGACCAAAACGACTTTATCCGTTCTCCACTCATCCCTGCCATCTGACCGGATAGTAACGGTCAAGGGCAATTATGTAATTTACTGCTACAGTGTTTTAGTTATAAATACTCATGTAAATGACTTTGAATTTTCGTCAAGAAATGAATCAAATACTGTTCATTGTCTTCCTCCTCTGTTATTGTGTGTTAGTTTGGCTTGAGGTTGGTCTTAGCAACCTCTTCAGGTAATACGACATATAATTGTTATATTAAAGGAAAAA
>NW_021362018.1:0-226 GCF_001605985.2 Dendrobium catenatum | reverse complement strand
CTCCCAAAAAGTCAACGGACTATTTTGATCATTTTCTCTATTATTATACTATTCCAACTCTCAAGGAGCTACAAACGTAAACTCAATGCATGAATTTGATATCAGGTTGATGTCCATAGAGATCAACTGACTTGCGATCTAGTTGAACTCGTTGATATGCTTAGCAATAGAGGCTCATTTTGAAATCCCGAGATTAAAATTTTTGCATATATGATGTAGCTTATTA
>NW_021362017.1:0-239 GCF_001605985.2 Dendrobium catenatum | reverse complement strand
TTGATATTTATGTTAGAAATTATAAAGTTTTAGGTAGATTGGTAACCTAGCAAGCTGTTAGTGTTCCAAAGTTGTGTTAACAGTTGGAGAAGTCCAACCTTAACTGCACAGTGTAGTTGTTATATCTATCAAATTATTTGGTTTGATGTTTTTTGCATGATATTTAGATTTCAAAATCATGAATTTTAGATGAGCTAATTAGATTTCTGTTTAATATTTTTCATTGTGGAGAAGTTTAT
>NW_021362016.1:0-262 GCF_001605985.2 Dendrobium catenatum | reverse complement strand
GGGGGGGGGGGACAAAAGAACATCAAAACTTTTTAATATATCACTAAATATATCATATACAACATATGACAATATTAACTTTTGATATAATTAATAATAATTAAAATATGTAATATGATATAATAAAAACACAGAAAAGCTACGAAATTTCAACCTCATCATCCTCAAGGGAAAAGACCTTCTACAACTAATCTTGCACTACATTAGATGGACACCTTTCAGAAAATCTTGAATGAAGCCTTTCTTCATACACTCCAGCTCC
>NW_021362015.1:0-9294 GCF_001605985.2 Dendrobium catenatum | reverse complement strand
CAGATGCATGTATGCATATGTCTAGGTTTATGCATCCTAGGTCTCCACACCAAATTAGATTTCATCATCAAGGTACAGGTGTGAGCTATATGTCCCAATAATCCACAATTATTACATTTAACATTAGGAAAAATATTCTTAAGTTTTCTTCCATGTGTTTGTCTTCTAAGGGATTTCATGAATTTAGGATAATATTTAGGATTTGTAAAATCTTCAAGTCTTGGGGTTTCTTATTATCCTCGAGAGCTCTTATTGTTAGTTTGTAAAATGAATTCATATCTTCCAAGATTCGATTTGTATGATTGATTCTGTATGCTTTGCTCTCAGATTCATCCTTAAAATTTTCAAATTCCTTTCAAGATCTGTAAAGGATAACTTTAGATTTTTCAAAATTCTTATTCAAGTCATCATATTCATCAAGTAGTTTCATGTGGTTGTCATCTATTAAAGCATGGTTCTTTTCCTAAGGATTTCATTTTCCTTCTTGAGCTCTTCAAATTCTAAACTTAAACTAGCATGCATCTTTTTCATTTTCCTATATGCATCATGCATGTGTTCAGAAACTTTAAATAATTCATCATAGGATAAGTCACATACCTCTTCTTGATCTGAGTGATCTACATTGTCAGCCATCAAGCAAAGATTAGTGACTTCTTCTTCTTTTTCTGTCTCAGATGAGTCCTGAAGCTGAGTCCGCCCAGAAAGCTCTTTGAACTTCTTCTTGCCCTCTTTACCAAGGTTTCTCCTCCACTTTCTCCTTAGAAGGAGTGGCTTTGAGATTTGGGCAATCGTCTTGATATGACCTGGTTTCCTGCATTCATAACAAATTACTTCATTAGAACCTTGCCATTTTTGTTAAACTTACCTCTATTCCATAGCTGGCGTTTCTTCTGCTTCCTCTTTAAAAAGCTTCTGAATTGTTCTAATCATTAGTGCACACATCATCTTCATCCTCAGTTGTGAGTATTTCACTCTCTGACTCTCCACTTTTAGTGCTATATTCTCTCCTTTCGTGTTTCACCTGTTATCAATCTTCCTTTGACTACTCCTTGTCATAAAGCAATGAGTGAACCAAGAAGATTGTCAATAGAATAAATATTTAAAATCTTTTAGACTCTGTAATTACAGTAATTTTTGCATCATAAGCAGTAGGTAAACAATGAAAGAATCTTATTGACACATTTCAGCATTAGTTAATCCCTACCAAGTGCAATGAAAAGAAGTGACAATTTGTTGTAAATCTTGTGTACATGTCGGAAATAGATTCATTAGGTTTCATGCGAAACAATTCATAGTCATGTAACAAGATATTGAGCCTTGATTGTTAACCTCATTTGTCCCTCATAAGTTATACAAAGTCTATCCCATATGTCCTTTCCGCTTTTGCAAGTGGAAACCCGCATGAGTCTTCAGATTTTAAAGCACAAAAGAAAACTATTTAAACATTTGGCATTTAATTGTGCTAAGTCACATTCTTCTACAGTCCAATCAGTAAAAGGTATTTCTATCATTACTCCATCAACTAATCTAGTTGGTTTTGTGTAGCCATCCTGGACTAACATCCACATGCGATAATCAAGTGACTGTAAGAAAGTAGACATGCGTGTTTTCCAAAATCAAAAGGAATATTGTCAAACAGTGGAGGTCTAGTGATAGAGTAACCCTCAGGTGTGTACGATTTCCAAAAGTAGCCCATCTACGTTAATCAAAAAGTAGTTCAAACTTATGATATTGAAACGGAGCTCTGATACCACTTGTTGAATCTAGTAATTAGGTTGTTAAGCCTAAGTGAGTGTCCCAAGGCTACCAAGATGGGGGGGTGAATTGGTAGTTTAAAAATTAAAATTTAAGACCCCTTTTTTTTTAATTTTGTAGAAAACGATTTTCAACCACAGAGTTTTTAAAACTGAAATAGTAAAGTGCAGAAATGTAAAACAGTAAGAAAATGACACCAGGATTTATAGTGGTTCGGTCTATAACCAGACCTACATCCACTCCCCAGAGGCACCTCTGAGTTTGCACTAATACCAATAGTGACTCTCTTTTGCACCCCACAGCAAAGGCGGAGAAGCCTTTACAACACACTCTTTTCACCACTTCCCGGTGCGGCAGAGAACCGTCCGTCCCTTTTACACAATACCCAGTGTTGGCAGAGAACCGTCCGTCCTTTCACACTCTCCTAGTGTGGGCAGAGAACCCTTCGTCCTTTCACACTCTCCTAGTGTGGGCAGAGAACCCTTCGTCCTTTCACACTCTCTAGTGTGGGCAGAGAACTTCGTCCTTTCACACTCTCCTAGTGTAGGCAGAGAACCCTTCGTCCTTTCACAAGTCATGGAACTCGAGACAAATGAGAAGTTCACCTGGGAATTCTGCTTTTACAGTGCTGATTCTATTCAGTAAAGAGAATCAGAGGAAATTTTGCCAGATCAGCTAGAATTAGTATTGTTTCGTTACACACCTGATAGAGGTATCATGTATTACTCCTATCACCTGTCAGAACCATGTACCAATAACGAAGCTGAATACGAAGCATAAATAACTTGCTTAGAATTGACTATCTTGAATGGGATCAAAGAAATCAAGATCTTCGTAGATTCACAGCTTGTTATCAATTAGATCGCAGGAATCTTTAATGTATTAAAAGACACCTTGATCCCTTACCATCAGTATGCGATGCATCTTTAAGAACAGATTCCAAATGTTACATTGTATCGAATTCCTCGAGGGAAGAATTCCAAAGCCGATGCTCTTGCCAAACTGGCTAAAGCACTGGCATGCCCCAAAGAAGATTCAATCCCGATAGAAGTGCAAGGCCGACAAGTCCTTTCTCCTATAGACCTTGAACACATAAGCAGTGAATACTCAACTGAGGTGAAAATTATTTCGGCAGTAAACGATGAAGGTTTAGATTGGAGAAAATTATTCATCGAATACTTGCAAGAAAATAAGCTCCCTCAAGAGAAATCAGCAGCATATCAGATCAAGAGAAGATCAATATCCTACAGTTTGATTAATAATACCCTTTACAGAAGATCATTCGATCAGATGTGGTTGCGATGTCTGAATAAATCAGAAGCACAAAAGATCGTAGAAGAAGTACATGCTGGTTTATGTGGTGCACATCAATCCGGTCCAAAAATGAAGATGAAAATCAAACGAATGGGATACTATTGGCCGTCAATGATAGATGACTGCATGAAAATTGCACGTCACTATCATCAATGCCAGGTGCACGGTGTAGTTCTTCATCAACCCCCTAATGTGCTACATCCAACCATCGCTTCTTGGCCTTTTGAAAGTTGGGGTATCGATATTATTGGTCTGATAGATCCTCCATCCTCCAGAGGCCATAGGTTCATTCTAGCAGCTACAGATTATTTTTCCAAAGGGGCAGAGGCTATACCTTTGAGAGAAGTTCAAGCTCAGCAAGTTTTAAAATTTTTCAAAGAGAATGTCGTGTACCGATTCGGTGTCCCTCGTCGGATCATCTCGTATAACGGTCCTTTATTCAGGAGTACTAAGATCAATAGCTTTGCCAGACGACATAATATCGATTGGAGATATTCCACCATCTATTACCCTCGGGCAAATGGATTGGCGGAGGCCTTCAATAAGACTTTTATTCAGATCTTAAATAAGACTTTGGACGACAATAAGTGTCAATGGCATGAAAAGTTGGTTGAAGCTTTATGAGCATATCGAACCATATATAGAACTCCAACTCAATCTATGCCATTTGCTTTAATCTTTGGCTCAGAAGTAGTCATTCCTTTAAAAGTTCAACTGCCCTCGCTCAGAGTTGCAGTGAACTACTAGATCATTACAGAAAAGAACGCAAAACTCAGATTGGATGAACTCGAAGGTTTAGAAGAGAAGCGTTTACAGGCTCAACAGAATCTCGAGTTATAAAAAGCTAAGATGATACAAGCTCACGATAAATTAGTTCATCCCAGAACTTTTCAAGTAGGAGACTTGGTACTAGTTCTTCGAAGACGCATCTTATCTCATCGAAAGATAGGAGGCAAGTTTGAGCCAACATGGTAAGGCCCTTTTGTGGTGGAGAAATCCTACCAAGGAGGATCTTATCAGCTAATAGATTGTAAAGGCAATCATCCTATGTAACCTATCAATGGACGATATCTTAAGAGATATTATGATAGCTGATGTATTTGATAAACATTGCAAAGAAATAAAATTTTGAAATTTGAAGTTTCTAATGCTGATATCATCTTTTGAACGAGATAATTCAAACTTCTCATATTTCTTTAATGATTCGATTTTTAAATCCGCTCATTCGAGAATCGATCTCTCGTCTAGGTATTTGCTTTTTCTGGAAATCGATCTTCCAGTAAAAGTTTAAATTTCACCTTTCCGATAATCAATCTATCGGTCAGGTTCTAAATCCGTTCATTCGAGAATAATTCTCTCGTCTGGGTATTTGCTTTTTTCTGGAAATAGATCTTCCAGTCAAAGTTTAAATTTCACCTTTCCGATAATCGATCTATCGGTCAGGTTCTAAATCCGTTCATTTGAGAATCGATCTCTCGTCTGGGTATTTGCTTTTTCTGGAAATCGATCTTCCAGTCAAAGTTTAAATTTCACCTTTCCGATAATCAATCTATCGGTCAGGTTCTAAATTCGCTCATTCGAGAATTGATCTCTCGTCTGGGTATTACTTTATCTGCAAATTGATCTTCAAGTCAAAGTTTAAATTTCACCTTTCTGATAATTGATCTATCGGTCAGGTTCTAAATCCGCTCATTCGAGAATCAAACTCTCATCTGGGTATTTGCTTTTTCTGGAAATCGATCTTCCAGTTAAAGTTTAAATTTCACCTTTCCGATAATCGATCTATCGGTCAGGTTATAAATCCGCTCATTCGAGAATCGATCTCTCGTCTGGGTATTTGCTTTTTCTGGAAATCGATTTTCCAGTCAAAGTTTAAATTTCACTTTTCTGATAATCGATCTATCGGTCAGGTTGTAAATCCGCTCATTCAAGAATCGATCTCTTGTCTGGGTATTTGCTTTTTTTGGAAATCAATCTTCCAATCAAAGTTTAAATTTCACCTTTCCGATGATCGATCTATCGGTCAGGTTCTAAATCCGCTCATTCGATAATCGATCTCTCGTCTAGGTATCTGCTTTTTCTTGAAATCATTCTTCCAGTTAAGATTTAAATTTCACCTTTCCGATAATCGACCTATCAGTCAGGTTCTAAATCCTCTCATTCGAGAATCGATCTCTCGTTTGGGTAAATTCGCTTTTTCTGGAATTCGATATTCCAGTCAAAGTTTAAATCTCACCTTTTCGATTATCGATCTATCAGTCAGGTTCCAAATCCGCTCATTCGAGAATCGTTCTCTCGTCTGGGTTTTTGCTTTTTCTGGAAATCGATCTTCCAGTTAAAGTTTAAATTTCACCTTTCTGATAATCGATCTATCGGTCAGGATCCTAAATCCATTCATTCGGGAATCGATCTCCCGTTTGAATACCAACTTTTATTTGGGATCGATCTCCCATTTAAAGTTTAATTTCACCTCTCTGAGAATCAATTTCTCAATTAGGTCCAACTTTTTACCTGATAAAAATCGATCTTACAATCAGGTCCACTGCCCCTAAATTTCATTGATCTACTTCGGTCAACGCCAACACATGTGATTTACTCTTCGAGTTCATCACAAATGTTGGGGGTCCATTTGTTGACCTCATTTTTGTATGAGGTCTCCAAGTACTACCTCACACTCCTGATTCTATATCTAGTGGTTGATAGCCTACCACCTGTCAATCGCTTCAACAAAACTAAATCAATCATCTCATCTTCAACTTATAACCTGCATTTAAATCAATTTATCAATCAATCGACCATAAATCCCATTCAATTAATCAAATCTTGATCATCTCAATCCAACATTCAACAGGCACTCAAATTTCAATCACCCATTGTTGTCTCACACTACAATCACCCAGCCTAGTAAACTATCTAGAATAGTGCACTGGCTACCTCTGACCTCAGTCAAGGTCTAAATCTCATCTCTAGGAGTTTCCTATACCAAATCTCTCATATTCAAACCCGTGAACCAATGATTGATTAAGATGATCAATTGATCTAGCTCAGGTTAGTTTAGTAGATCATCAAATAATCAACTATCCTTCAATTCAATACTAATTCACCTCTAAACTTTACCAAACTTCTTCAAACACTCTTTTCTAGTGAAAAGGACCCGGCTAATCGTCTCGATCCAATCAATAGTTGACTTGGTCAACTGAAAACAAGCTTGGTCAAACTTGTCCTATTTGGCTCAAATCGCTCTATATAATCAAATCAATGTTATAAAGCTCTTAAACATCTTTCATTTGATACCCTGATTACTCCTAAACCCATCTTGAGTCAAGCCATAGTGGTTTGACAAAGTCAACCTTTGATGGCTTAGTCAAACTTCCTTTCAAGCATGCAAATTTATTCAAACCTCAACATTTGAACCTCAAAACCCTTCCAATGCCTCCCATCAGCTCATCAAGTATTTTGGGATGCCATGTTAGCTTACTGGACCTGTTGACTAGTCAAACCAGTCAACAAATGGTCAAAGAATCCATTACATGGCCAAACCTTTGGATCTTGCCGGAGAAGAGATCACCTACAAACCGAGAGAGTATTCGTTCAAGCTGTTTCAACTAGCTGTAAAATCGTCCTCTAACCTCAAAGTCTTTAAGGGATCAAAACGTGGACAGCCTACAAGTTCAGAGGCATTTAAATCATCCAAATCCATCAACTCTATCTCGGTAAATCTAAACTCTAGATAATACTTAGGTTCCTAAATAGGCTTTTAAGGAATTCATATCGAGCTCTATAAAATATTCCCCATTCTTTATCTCAGTTACTGTCATCTAAATCTCAAATACCAAGCCATTTAATCCTCCGAAAATGGAGTTTAAAATGATTTTTGAATTTAGGGTTTTCGGGTTCCTGAGCTCAGTAACGAAATCAGGGCCGTCCGTCTTCTCTGTTTATCATGGATGGCCAGGATCTCGTCCAGATGAATGCTCGGCTCCAATCTCTTATAATCGAGGGATGACTTGATCCCGTCTGGCTGCATCTGATCCGTCTATTACGAACCGCGGGAGTCTTTATAGCCGTCTGATCTCTTAAATGAGATCAAACCACGAGATCTGATACCGTCCATTGGATCAGAAGCTGTGGGATCGGACGGCTCACAAGTGGCGCTGACTCATTTGAGTGAACGGGCCTGCCACTGACCGCCGCCGTTTACATGGACCAATCAGCCGCCGCCATGTTTAATTCCCGTTTTAAAGGATTTATTTTAATGATATTTAAAACAAGAACTTTAAAAAATCATATAAAATAAAATAATAGGCCATTTTTTTTTGTAAAACAACTCATTTTTCTCGGAATAAAATTTCCTATTTTATAAAATTAAAATATTTTCTAAAATGAATTTACCTTAATTACCTTAATTACTTTTCTAAAATGGTTTTCATTATTTTGAAAGTTACAGCTTAAACCCTTGATTTACCTTAATTCCCTTTAATTATATTATAATTAAATATCTAGTTAAATCAAAGGTTAAATGGCATGATATCTGAGGCCAGTATGTATGCTCTCTGATTTTTTGGGAAATTTTAAAACTCAATTATATAATTTTTAAAATAAATTTTCAAATGTTTGACCCATTGTTTGGATAAAATATTTAAAATCTCATTTAGAAATTATATAAGCATTCCATCATTGCATTTAGAACTCTATGGAATCTGTGTAAATTTTCCATTTCACTAAGAATAGATTTTAGATTTTAATCATGTGTAATTTAGTTAAAACTCATTCCCAAAATGATGTCAATCTAGCTTAAATAATTAGTAAATTACACATGATCATATAAGGAAATTTGATTGGTCTTAATTAGGATATATTTATATATATTCCTAAATAACCCTAGTCTAATTTCATATGTCTATTCCTTTACAATTAATTGTTTAAACTCATAGGTTATCACATAACCTATGATTAAAATAATTTATTGTAAAAATCATTCCATAGAATATTAGGATCACTTATATTTTGTTCATGATTTGTTTTGGTATGCTTATAACTAGTGTCCAAGGGTTAGAGAGACTTGATTTCTATCCTATAACATAGTGCACTAAGGACAATAATTAAGGACTTGGTCTTAGTCAACTTAGAACAACCTAGGAAGAAATACATACATTCCTTTTGGGATGAAACTCAAACATAGAAAACATAGTGTCACAACCCCTTGATTTAATACATTTCATTTTGAAATTAATCAATCCTATAACAACTAGTAGATTGAGGGTTTTCTTTCTTTTATTTTAGCAAACCTAAATAAATCAAATAAAACTCCTAAAAAAAATACAAATTAATCCTAATTAACACTAAATCAATCTTAAAACAAACTTATAATCATTCAAAATCAAAACAAAGGTAAATGTCATCAAACCTTTAATCAACCCCTAATTAACCCTAAACCTTGCAGAAAATGTAATAAATCAAAATTATACCCAAAAAATACAAATAATACCTCTAAATGATCAGAATTGAATTCTTAATCAATGAAAAATAAAACCAAACTGATTGGACAACAAATTAAACCTTAATTTAATTTTTAAGTAAAATTCAATATTTAATTGATTTAATTAATTCATAATTATTACAAATTCCAATAAACTCCCAAACACTTGGAAATCCCCCCTTAGGTCATCCCTGACCTTTGGAGCTGATTTCAAGAAGGTTGGGATTCATTTGGAGCAAAACCATAAAAAGGGCCTTAATTAAACAATTTTCAAAAATTCATTAAATACCCTAAACTTTGAAAATTCATAACTAATTCAATAAAAATCCAAATCAATCAAACTTAATTGCCTTCAATTTATAATAAGACCTAATATTTATTAAAAATATTAAATTTCCAGATAACCTTTAAATTCAAAAAAGTCAACATATTGGTCAATTGTAGGTCAAAACTAGTTCAAAACTTCAAATATTCATAACTAAATCCAGAAAAATCCAATTTTAACATACTTACCTTCTAACTGATCGTTTAGAGGTATAATATTTTAATAAAATACTAAATTTATAGAAAACACCTTTAATTAAAAAAATCAATTTTGACCCCTTAATTAAATGATTAAAATATTCCAAAAATTCCTAAAAATTCAAAAATTGTTTTAAAACTCTAGAAATTCTTAACCAACTCCTAAAATCAGCAATCAAACTTCTTTTGAATAAAATTCTTTAACTTTCAAACATTAATCAAAT
>NW_021362014.1:0-230 GCF_001605985.2 Dendrobium catenatum | reverse complement strand
GAGAGTATGAACAGCCGACGGTTCTCTGCCGACACTTGGAGGGTGTAAAAGGACAACGGTTCTCTGCCGACACTTGAAGGGTGTAAAAGAACGACGGTTCTCTACTGCACCGGGTAATGGTGAAAGAGAGTTTTCATGAAGGCTTCTCCGCCTTGCTGTGGGGGCAAAAGGAGAGATAATTGTGGTAATAGTGCAATACCTGAAGTGGGAGACTTCAGGGAGTGGAAGTG
>NW_021362013.1:0-285 GCF_001605985.2 Dendrobium catenatum | reverse complement strand
AATAAGATACTTTGTAAAATTTGAAGCTTGCATTTCCTTGAAATTAAATTGAAAGAGAGTGATTGTAATTGAGTGAATAAAAATACACACATACATATAAGGAGATCATAAAAAAATTATACTGATCGTACTGGACGATATACGTTCGTACGGGACGATCAGACAGTTATCTCCTATTGAGCACATGGAACGAATAGGAACTTGCTTCAAAATTTTTCTAAGTCATATTCATCCAGGACGAATTTTATAATCATCCAGGACGATTGGTTCTCTGTAAAATTTTCG
>NW_021362012.1:0-279 GCF_001605985.2 Dendrobium catenatum | reverse complement strand
GAGTTTTGGGCAGTCTATCTTAACATGTCCAAGTTTCCTGCACTCATAGCAAATAACATCATTTGAAACCTTGACATTTCAATTAATTTTACCTCAATTCCATTGTTGGCGTTTCTTTCGTTTCCTCTTCAAAAAGCTTCTAAATTATCTAATCATCAGTACGATGTCATCTTCATCTTCAGGTTGTGAGTGTTCACTCTCTGACTCCTCCACTTTCAATTCTATGTTTTTCTCCCTCCGTGGTTCACCTGCATCAATCTTTCTTTGGCTAACTCCTTG
>NW_021362011.1:0-243 GCF_001605985.2 Dendrobium catenatum | reverse complement strand
GTTAAAACAATAGTTGATTGATTTAGGAATAAGTATAAGCACTATTCCAATTTATTGTGATAATACTAGTGCTATTTGCATTTCCAAAAATCATATTCAATATTTAAGAACCAAACACATTGACATAAGACATCATTTCATAAGGGATCATGTATCCAAGGGAGAAATTGAACTTATTCATGTTTCAACTGAAAATCAACTAGCATACATTTTTACAAAACCTTTAGCCTTTGATACTTTCAG
>NW_021362010.1:0-225 GCF_001605985.2 Dendrobium catenatum | reverse complement strand
GGTCAAACCTGTTGACTTGGTCAACCAGGTTGACCCAGAGGTTGGGAATGGGTCCAATAGGTTTGAAATGAAATTTGAAACTTGTTGGATGTTGTTCCAAGCAAATTAGAGGTCGTTTGGTTTGAAATGGGTATTTGAGCCCCATAGGGGTATTTTGGTCATTTTGAGCTCATGCTCACTGGGGGCTAAGATGAGTCTAGAAAGATTCAGTTTATTGATCAACAT
>NW_021362009.1:0-318 GCF_001605985.2 Dendrobium catenatum | reverse complement strand
TCCTTATAGTATAATTATTTGTATTTATGTAAAAGGCTTGTTGACATTTAAATGAGTTTGTTCTAAACACTTAATTAAAAGTATTAGCTGTAATAATACTTAGCATTAATTTAAATAAATGATTTAATTGTGAAAGCAAATAATCCATTTTTCCTATTTACGATTACTGTAGCATATCCACTTATCTTGACATGCATGGGCTGGATGGAGATCAAACGGCTAGAATGTTAGTGGAATTGTAGTGGAGAATGCACTATCTTATACTAATATTATATATTACAGTAAAGCACTAGTATACCTATAAGTCCCCTTCATTAC
>NW_021362008.1:0-332 GCF_001605985.2 Dendrobium catenatum | reverse complement strand
CATCAAACATCACAATAAATGTATGGCTTCCACAATACCTGGCATGGATCCAAATTGATTTTGAGAAACATTAGTATCACGTAGCAGCCTAGGCTCCATAACTCGCTCCCATAGTTTTAAAGTATGGCACATTAACTTAATTCCCCTATAATTTGCACAATCTTGTGCATCACCTTTATTCTTAAAAATAGAAATTTGCACACTCATTCTCCACTGATCTGGCATCTTTTTAGTCTTCAAAATAGTATTAAAAATTTTAGTAAGCAAAAAAATTCCTTCATCTCCTAAGCATTTTCACACCTCTATTGGAATATCATCAGGTCAAACAGCTT
>NW_021362007.1:0-307 GCF_001605985.2 Dendrobium catenatum | reverse complement strand
TTATTTTGCTGCTTCTCAATTATTATATTATTCTCATATGTCCTTTTTTTTTAGAATTTTGGGGGTGGAGCTCATATCATTGAGGCCAAATTTTAGATAAAAGCATACTATTTATTAAAATTAGTTTAAGGAGCATATTTTAAAAAAAAATTTAAAAAGAAGCAAATGAGCCAATTCATTTGGCGCATTGTGAAATGTTGGAGAGAGAGAGAGAGGAGGAGAGAGAAACGTTGGAGAGAGAGGATTCGGTAAAATAATATTTACATATAATACAACAACAACATCAAGCCTTTATCCCACTACGTGG
>NW_021362006.1:0-346 GCF_001605985.2 Dendrobium catenatum | reverse complement strand
TGCAAAAACAAAAATTAAACTTCCTAAATCAGTTCCTTGTTCTCTAATCCTTTTGAATATTGATCTTTGATGCAAAGTCTTCTATACTTTTCCCATTGTTCTTATGTGTAAGTTGGCACATAATGAAGCATTTAAATATAGTTAAAATCATTGTGAGGTAGTTGCCCAAGCTAACTGAATCTATTGCTGAACAGGATAAACCTTAAAAAGGCTCGCTAAAGTAGTTGAGCTGCAGTAACCTTGATCATAATCAAATAAATTTGGAAGCTTGTGATGATACTATTCAGGAGCTCCACTGAGAAAATGATCAATATCTACTGTAACACTCACATGACTTTATTATCTT
>NW_021362005.1:0-325 GCF_001605985.2 Dendrobium catenatum | reverse complement strand
TGAGTCACTATTGAGTGTTGAGAGTCTCAGTTTATGTTCTGAAGATTTTTGGAGCTTTATTGAGAGTTGACTATACATGTATGATTAGTGTAAAATAATATTTTCTTTTCTTAATTTTCAAAAAGAAAATTTAGAGTGACTCTCTCCACATTAATTGATTAATTAATTTAATAAATTAAAATTTTCATTTTAATCAATCAATTAAATATAAATTTTATTGCTCTCTTTGTATATATATTTTTAAATTGCTCACATAATTGAAATGCTTGCATATTTAAAATATTCTCACATTGTAAACAGCTCATGAATTTTACCTAATTAATTG
>NW_021362004.1:0-1108 GCF_001605985.2 Dendrobium catenatum | reverse complement strand
TTAAAACGCCACCGGATCCGCAACATGTGTACAAGCGGACAGAAGGCGTTCGTAGTCCTTAAATGAAATCTCGGGCTATTTTCTAAGCGAAATCACTTGCATAATGGATTATGTTTAAATATTTTAAAATCCTCCTTATGTATTAAATATGATCCCTTAAACTAAAATCAATCCCTGCATGTGCTCCGGTCAACATGCTAAAAGCATAAATACCAATGACCGTGAATGCTGCGCAGGGTCAAATGATATTACCCGCATGTGCTCCAGTCGTCATATCTAAGTCCCAAATCCGACGATTCGAGAATGCTGCGCAGGTCTAATATTCAAGTTTTATCCTCCTCCTTGAAAGGATTGGAGTCGACATGACTTGAAGTATAAAATGCCTACCAAATTTTTACAAAAATAAAAGTGGCCTCAATGTCACACCGATGATGGCCGTGTTGACAGAAAATCTCAACCGGAGGGGTCAAATTTATAGTCAAACAAAAGCCCAAATTCTTGAAATAAAATCTATCAATTGAAAATTTAAAACTAAAAATCATTCACCTCCCACAATCGTTTGTCGGGGTGATAAATTTGAAATTAACCTCAGCTCACAAAGAGTGAATGCATGTCGGGTGTATTACTACGATTCATCCTCAAACAGTATCTTGCCAACAAGGACGTGGCACGTGCCCTCTGATCGGGTGATTTTGTCGCGAAATGGCACCATTATATTACGATCACGCCCAAAGCCCGTATGTTCCCTAAATGCGTCAAACCCTTGAGCGTTGGATCATAGGTTATATTTGATAGGCATAAAGCCCTCTGTCAGCTAAGGTGGATTCATTTATATATCCCCTTAGACAAACATCAACCCAGGTCTACAAGGTATCCTTGGACGAAGCAACCCATGGCTGCCGACAGGGTACCTTCTGTCAGGTTGGGTCGACTACCTCCTCTGACTAAGTAGACCAGGGAATATAACAGCCCGTGACGATAGAACCATGGGATCTTGATCGGGCTTGTCTTCACTCCCTCACCACTAGTTTTAAGTTTATGGTGATAAACTATAAATTCTAAATTTCAAATTTCCAAATTCAAAATTTAAACCCTAAAATTATTGCTA
>NW_021362003.1:0-233 GCF_001605985.2 Dendrobium catenatum | reverse complement strand
TCTGGGCTCCAATGGACCGATGAATGCTAAGATTCTTTTGAATAGCTACGAAAGTATTTAGTATCCCCGTCGCTACTTTTTAAACTGACACATGGAGAAAAGTTGTATTTATATATGGTTGTTTCTACCTAAGCCATTAGTTTGGTGTTAATACAAGAAGAAAATGCTGTACAACATCCCATCTATGTTGCAGATTTGTTTTCATGGATTATGATTTTGATGATAGCAAACAC
>NW_021362002.1:0-541 GCF_001605985.2 Dendrobium catenatum | reverse complement strand
TATCGGCCAGGACGATAAGCTCAAAACAGAAAGAAGTTGCCGTCATAGATAATTAAGGTATTCTTTATTTTTTAATAATCGGTCAGGACGATTATTGATCGGCCTAAACGATATTCACAAATTATATCTTAATTGATCAGGAAATCAAGGGAGTAATTAAGGATGATTGATACGATCATATCGTCCTGCACGATCGCAGGATTGACCATGACGATCTATTTAAAAATCTTAGTCACTTCTGGACAATAAATATCAGCCAGCTCAAATTCAGGGCGATGCTCTGGACTATTTTCCTCTGATTTGAACTGATCGGCCGGGCCGATCATGAGATCGGCCTGGACTATCAAGCCAATTTTAAATCGTCTAGTTTACATTCAGGGCGATGCTATGGCCGATCTTCTGAGATTTGTAATGATCGACCAGGACCATGTCCATATCGGCCTGGATGATATTGTCGGCAACTTGTAATTAATGAGCTCTTTTGAAGCTCTTCTATTTAAGAGCTCTTGTTCAATATTTTGAACAATCTTTTACTGTTTCC
>NW_021362001.1:0-291 GCF_001605985.2 Dendrobium catenatum | reverse complement strand
ATGGGAAGGTCGAAGGTTCCACAAATATTGGAAAGAACGGGAGGGGGAAGTCGGCTATAAAGAGCTTGAAATGGAGATATTTTAATGTTTGTATGATATTGTTACAAACCTATTTTTGGATTATGATTTTGATGATAGCAAACAAATCTTGTTTCAATATGACTACCTTTTTCTCTATTGACTTTTCAGGACCCAAAGATCGGTCGGAAATCAGAATCAGCTACAGATTGGGTAGATTAGGGTTGAGTCAGTCAGTAATTTCCTTTTTTCCTTTCTTGAGTCAATTGTAAA
>NW_021362000.1:0-206 GCF_001605985.2 Dendrobium catenatum | reverse complement strand
ACATAGTGGATACCTTGACTCCCATTTGCCTTGTTCCTAATGAAATTTCTACAAATCTTGTCTACCTCATCAATAATACTCTTAGGAACCAAAGAGTTGGTTCATTGGAAAATAACATAAGAAAGAAGAGTGGATTTGGTAAGTAAAATCTTACCAGGTAAAGAAATCGTTTTACCTCCCCAAACATTAGTCATCTTGATAGCCTT
>NW_021361999.1:0-259 GCF_001605985.2 Dendrobium catenatum | reverse complement strand
GTAGAGAATAACCTTCTTGAATAAGCATCCACATGCAATAATCAGCAGATTGTAAAAACGTTGACATGCGGATTTTCCAAAAATCAAAAGGTAGGTTATCGAACAGGGGAGGTCGGGTAATGTAATACCCTTCCGTAGTGTTACGATTCCCAAAGTTAGCCATGGATCTAATTCAAAAAGTTTTCAAACTTAAAATTTTTGAATCCCGCTCTGATAGCACTTGAATGTTTGTTTGGGATGTTAAGCCCTATGAACTTAG
>NW_021361998.1:0-226 GCF_001605985.2 Dendrobium catenatum | reverse complement strand
TCCTTTCCTTTTCTTGTTGGGGTTAATGTAGGAAGTCGTTAAGGTGATGGGGATCACCATAATGGTGGGAAAATATCGAGTGGCCGGCGGCAAGGGTGATGGGGAGGAGTTGTCGTCGGGTTGGGTGGGGGAAAAGGGCTTAGGTCGGCGGGTGGTGCTTTGGAATGGGGAGTTCGAATGGACTTAGAGGTGGTATTTCGGAGGGGGGGTGGTGGTGAAGATGTGG
>NW_021361997.1:0-235 GCF_001605985.2 Dendrobium catenatum | reverse complement strand
ATGCTCGGTACCGAGCGGTACATGCTCGGTACCGAGTGGTACGCTCGGTATTGAGCAGGTACAACAAGCAGAATTTCAAAATTACTCTTATAATATAATTTTGTTCCGGGGGCGCTACCCCTTGACCCCGCGACCTGACCGGGCAGGTCGAACCCCGCCAGGGGCAGCGCCCCCTTGGACCCCCGGCAGACTGGTATGTTTTTGTATTCATGTTGTTTTATTATTGGTATTTGGT
>NW_021361996.1:0-1206 GCF_001605985.2 Dendrobium catenatum | reverse complement strand
TGGATTTAGTCATAACCTTCCTAATATATTTTTCTTCATTGGAAACTCCCCAAACCTTGCCCAAATACCCTCCCTCTCTCTCTCTACATGCTGCCGGCCACCATGGGACTTTCCTCCCATATTTTCCTCAATTAAAGCATTAATGGTCTCTTAATTTGAAATCAAATTTCAAATTAAGTTCCCCCCAATTTCAATCAAAACTGAAATTAAATTCATATTTTGAAATTTCAAATTCAAATGGAGTGAATTATTTTCTTTCCTAATCCTTTTAAACCCAAATTAAGAAGTCTTAATTGTTTCCTATCATCCACCTTTGGAAACCCAAAACAATAGCAGCTGAAATTTTCCACGGGCCAAACGTTAGTTCTTTCCTAAAAAAAACTGCCATGGGAATTAAGAAAGAATTTCCACCTTCAGCTCCAGATACAGCCGGCCTCCTCTCCTTTATTAAATTGATTTTGAAATCCATTTCCAAAGCCTAAAGCCATTCATAACTTTCCAAAACTGAGAGTGAATTTAGGAGTTAATTCTCTAATTCAACTCGTCAATCCCGTAACTCCCACCTGGCAAAAAAAAAAAAAAGTTTTTACTTGATTTCAATTCCCGTCACTCTTCCTTTTCGTTGCTGACATAACTCTCCAATTCCTGCACATTAATTCCCCCCTTACAAATCACTCTCCAAATTCCACCTATCGTGGAATTTTCTACCTTTTAAGGCTGCAGCCAGAGAATTCCAGCAAAGGAAAGTCAATATAGCTTGCTGCCAGAACCTTCCTGCTGCTGTCCAACGCCCTCTTATAGCTGCAGTTTGGAGTTCCTGAGCCATACAGCCTGCTGTCCACCTATGCCAGCAAAGATGTCCTGCTGTCCAGCGCTTTGGAAGACCACGATTGGCTATTAGAATGATTCAATCCTCCTACCCGAGAATTTCCTCAAGTTTTGAATAAAAACCTGAAGAAAATTTCAGATTTTGTGAGCTGGGACAAATCCAAATTTATTTCATTTTTTGCAAGGAACAACCTCAGATTTTGGAGAAGAGATCCTCTCCATAGCAAAGCCGGCGACCCCGTTCTACATCATGAAGTCATCATTGAAATCTTTGACGGGCCTCACCATCCTCTTTGCCAATCTGATGTTGTCGTCTCCTCCTCTCTCATCATATTCATGAAGTCATTGTCACGACCCGGCCCGGATACTCGATCTAAC
>NW_021361995.1:0-205 GCF_001605985.2 Dendrobium catenatum | reverse complement strand
ATACAAAATCAGGTCAAAAGTTCGACTACAAAAACACAGAACAGTGCACAACTCGATCAAAATACAAAATCTTCGAAAACAGAAATAGGGTTCGGAGTCCTTACAGCGAGACAAACAAATCTTCTAACAGCGTCGTCGGACGAAAAGCGCTCCGCGGGCTCCAAAACTAAGCTTCCTCTTCTCTTCCTTCTCTTTCTCTCTCCTG
>NW_021361994.1:0-486 GCF_001605985.2 Dendrobium catenatum | reverse complement strand
AGAAGACTTTAATCTGAGTCACTTAAGTTCATCAGATCGGGAGAGCTAGAATTTGACAGCTCTTCGTCCTCTGGTTATTGAGATGGGGTTCCTCTACTACGGCCTTTCTTATGGCGTGTTGAGTAGATAGAGCTGCCAGCGATTCGGTCATATTTGAGCTTGTTGGATCTGACCTCTTACACCCATTCATGCTTCAGACTCGAGCCATGGGAAATAAGCTTCCCAACACTGATTTTACCAAAGTTGACAGATTTGGAGTCATGCTTTGTGGTTTAAGATTTGGAACCTACGAATATTCGATAGTTGCTCGAGATCTCTCATTCCCACTGGAATATTATTTCTCTAGTCATTTAGGAGAATTTTATAGACTACTATTACTTGAACTTATCAAGTCATATTTGTCTTCGTGCTTCCTACAGTCCCTACTAACGGGTTGACGAAATGGGGGTTGTAATATCAAAATCTGCTACAGGATCGTCCAGGACG
>NW_021361993.1:0-257 GCF_001605985.2 Dendrobium catenatum | reverse complement strand
GGGTGAAGACTAGGAAATCCTACTCAAAGGGAAGAAATGTCTCAAAGAGGCTCAATCAACATGCGTGGCTCATACCAGCATTCGGAGGCTCTAGGGTACTAGAGAGAAACTGGAAAAAGATAATCAAGCACTCAATCACATACGTGAGAGAAGAGATGGAGGTGGCGTCATCCTGTGACACAGATAAGTAGGATTTAGGGTCCCTGAAAAGAAGGGACCAAACTACTATTTAAGGCATACTACGAGAGCAAGTGTAG
>NW_021361992.1:0-216 GCF_001605985.2 Dendrobium catenatum | reverse complement strand
CTAAAGCAATAAGATATTGGCTTAAGAGTGATCCTTATTGTAATCTAGTTTTATCAACAAGTAGAATATCATCAACAAAAAGCATACAATAAGGTAAATCCTCTCACAAATGTCTGTGAGAACATCCATGACTAAAGCAAAAAGATATTGGCTTAAGACTGATCATTGATGTAATCTAACCGAAATCAACAAGAAGAATATCAAAAAAAAAAAAAA
>NW_021361991.1:0-239 GCF_001605985.2 Dendrobium catenatum | reverse complement strand
GATGATGTATTATTCACTTCTTAATTTGGTGCACAGACAAAGTTCTTAAATTCTACTCCAAAGATTTTCTTCTATTTATCTTTAATGATGGTTAGACCTTTTTGAATGGATAAAGATATGATTAAAATTTTGAGTTTAGAAGATCAAAGATCAAATTACTATCCTAAGAGGAGAGAAAGACTCAAAATACATATGAAAAGAGACATACTGAGGGGTGTACAACCTGGACTTATGCTTGC
>NW_021361990.1:0-317 GCF_001605985.2 Dendrobium catenatum | reverse complement strand
TAGGTTAATATTGATTTAAAATTTTACAAATTACCCACCATTGCTTAACTTGGTTGGTGGGCGACTACGGTTGGGAACCCCTCCAAACCGTGCTCGATTCCCCTCTAACGACAGCGCCTCTTCAATGGGGCACAATCAAATGTGGGTCAAGAGGTTTCTGAGGTGAGCACTTCTTCTAAGTCGACCGAGGATTAGTCACACTGCTAAGCACCCTTTTGAGAGTAGTAGAAGGTGGATACCCCGTTCCCCAAAAAAATTACAAATTTTTTTAAAAATCTATAAAATAATAACCGTGTTATTAATAATCTCTCCAAGCT
>NW_021361989.1:0-484 GCF_001605985.2 Dendrobium catenatum | reverse complement strand
TTACTTTTGAAGTTAAAATTGAATATTTTGAGGGTGGATGATCTTTTTTCTCCCATGACAAAGACATTTTATATGAATTTCAAACTCCTAAACCCTAAATATGAAAGACTTGTTGATCTTCAAACAAGTACAAAGTCAACAATATTTTTAAGTGAACATCATTTCTTGATGACAAATATTTTGATGCAGAACATAATCAAAATTGATATGTCATCAAAAAATTATCTTGACCAGGAACGATAGTTGAAGCAAAATCAAGTTGAAAACTATCGAAATTAAGCCCTGGGTCATTCAAACTCAGAT
This sequence comes from Dendrobium catenatum, assembly GCF_001605985.2. NCBI lineage: Eukaryota > Viridiplantae > Streptophyta > Magnoliopsida > Asparagales > Orchidaceae > Dendrobium > Dendrobium catenatum. The sequence continues at coordinate 181 of NW_021361989.1, read as the reverse complement.
TTCAGCAAACTTATAGTCGAACTGAACGTGTTAGAAATACGAACCCAACGACACCAAATTCGAGTCAATCCAAGCCAAAATGAGTCCAAATCAAGGACCCGAGCGCATTTGAAAAGTTCAAATCATAATTCAAATTATCAAATAAACTCCAATGTAATATGCTTATAGTTGAATCGAGCGG
>NW_021361988.1:0-202 GCF_001605985.2 Dendrobium catenatum | reverse complement strand
AGTTTTGTTTGGGATGATTTTCTTATTATTTTTTAAAATAAATTTTTGGTACAAAAATTAAAATTGTTGCGTGCTAGAATATACGCGGCAGTAGAGTTAGGAAATATTAGTCTTAGCGTTGCACGAGTATTCCACACACAAACAGAAAAGAGAAAATGAACACCAAAGGTTTTTACGTGGAAAACCCAAAAGAGGAAAAAAC
>NW_021361987.1:0-653 GCF_001605985.2 Dendrobium catenatum | reverse complement strand
TGGGTTCGGGTCAACCCAACACGACCCGTTATCCAATGCGGGCAGCGGCGTGGGTTCGTAACTTTGCACTTCGCAGCGCCAGCGGGATGCGGTGGGTTCTGCGGTTCGTAGCGTGATGCGGTAAATTCCACCTATGATCAAATTAGGGGTCAACCTGAAGTCAAACTAGGGAGCCCTATTTATCTAAAGTCAAGGATCATATTTTGGTCAGTTTGAGATATTATGGGTAATTTTCTAACTTATAATGTATTTATTATAATTTTCGGAAGGTCTCGGGGCCTTATTTAGCAGGTTAATTGTGGTTGGTTAATTAAGGGGTTTATAAACTTTTAAAAATTCCTAGAAAATTCTGGAGTGTTTCATATGTCACTAAGTTTAAGTGTTGAAGTTTTCATGTCAATCCGGGGTCTATCCTAGCCCCTAAAAAATTTCTAAGTTCTCCAGACAAGTCCTTAATTTTTGTCCTTAAGGTGTCACTACGTTATATGGGTTTAAATCACAGTTCACACTAAACCCTCAAGGTAGTAAATGTATGGAAAACATAAACAAAGTAAACACATCATGTCCTTAGATTTAGGAGAGCCTAAACTAAGTGCTCGTGGTGCAACCTACACATGCAAACTACAAGAAAATATAAAGAAAAGACACCTAAT
>NW_021361986.1:0-281 GCF_001605985.2 Dendrobium catenatum | reverse complement strand
TTTTCTAAGTTTTTTTTTTTTTTTTTTGCATTTTAAATTTTTTAATTTAATATAATAATGCTCTACTGCTTAATCAAACATTAATTATGACGCTTTTAAAAATTTTGCGTGGTAAAATCTCCACTGTTAAAGGTCAGCCATATTTGCTGGCAGAAGGTGTGGATCCACTCAGCACTAATTCCGACTGACTCGGTAGAGTATGCGACCAATTCCGGCGGTGCTGGAACTCTCCGGAAATCCGCCTCTCTGAAAAACTCGAATTAGATATCCTCCATCCCCTA
>NW_021361985.1:0-229 GCF_001605985.2 Dendrobium catenatum | reverse complement strand
GTGCATGTTGTAGGTACATTAATACTAGTTTTATAAATGTGCCACATATAAGGGCCTAAAACAAATTCGTTGAATAAGGAGGTTTTTTAGTTTCACAGCTGACCACGCCTCCTCCGCGACAAATCATATATCTCTCCAAGGCAGTTTATGTTTTCCTCAAGCGAGACGGTACAATACAAGTTCTGAAGCTCAGTTGCCTTCGATTCCGTCGACCTCAGCGGCCGCTCGT
>NW_021361984.1:0-337 GCF_001605985.2 Dendrobium catenatum | reverse complement strand
CTGAACTATTTTCTCTTTCCTTCCCATAGAAATAGTTCAGGCCTTTCGTTCTACATCAGTACCACTTCCATCAGGCTAATGAATGAGATACTTGGCCCTTTATTAGATCATTTCATAATTGTCTATTATTCTATTAAGATCACATTCTGAAACATAATAACAACTAATATATGAGAAAAATCATAAAAGCCTATTTGAATAATATTAATGTAATACAAATATGTCTATATAAAGGTAAGAGAATAGAGAAATATAGAAAGTAGAATATAGAAGAATATTCTTCGTAGTGAGAACACATTACAATAATCAATATTATAAATTTTTAAAAAATATTCGG
>NW_021361983.1:0-309 GCF_001605985.2 Dendrobium catenatum | reverse complement strand
TAGTCCAAATGACCTCATACAAAAATGAGGTCAACAGCAGGCTAAAACTCCCATATTTTCCCCTAAATAGGGGAGACGCCAGGAGACTGTTGGAATTTTTGGTGAATAGGGGACTTAAAATTGAACAATATAAACAGGGAACTAAACTTAAAAGTGTTATAGTGGACTGACCTTTACTAGAAATGCAATGAACAGGACCTGAACCTAAATGAACAACATAAAATTGGATTTTAAAATTGATAAATATATAATCAAAATAAAAAAAACTAAGACCAAGTAGTAACTTTGATCATTCAAATGAATATCAAT
>NW_021361982.1:0-418 GCF_001605985.2 Dendrobium catenatum | reverse complement strand
TCAATCCAAATGCATATGTTGTGGATTTGCCTAAGCATTACAATACTTCATCAACCTTCAACATTGGCGATCTTGCTGCGTATCACCCTCCCGACACAGCTGAAGCTATCATGGTGTCATCCGAGTCGGATTCTTCTGATGGTGGAGGAGAATGATGCGGTGCATCAAGCCTTAGGCGCCATTTCAAGTAATATTTAAACTTAGTTTATTTATTATACTAGTTTTACTAAAGTATTTCCAGGATTAGTTAGTAGTGGCTGCTCCACTAAGCTTATTTCCTTAAGTAGCCGTGTGCAGGTCTGTGCTTACCTGCTCCCTTTTCTTTTAGTTGCTATTTTTGTTTCTTCCTTCTTTGTATTTCTTCCCTACCGAGAAGATGACTTCCTCAGTTGATGAAATACAAACTTTGGCTAGTGCC
>NW_021361981.1:0-207 GCF_001605985.2 Dendrobium catenatum | reverse complement strand
AGAAAGGCATAAATAGCTATTTAGAAGACCATACACTTACAACCTTCGAGCAAGTTCTAAATCATCGCGCAACCTAGTTAAACAACCGGAAAGAAGAATTTTTTCTTGGCAAATTTGCGACAAAATCAAAAGCTTTCAACCAAAAATTTAAAACAAAATTATAATTGTATATTCAACAACTTTGAACTAAATATCTTGCACTTGACC
>NW_021361980.1:0-489 GCF_001605985.2 Dendrobium catenatum | reverse complement strand
CCGCGCCGTACCCGTGTCCTATATTTAAAAAAAAAAAGCCGTGTCCCGTGTCCGTGTCGTGCCGTGTCCGTGTCGCCGTGTCCGTGACCATGCATCATAGAAATTCACCTTCCGGGAGCACTCAAACAGCGAGGACAGCAGTTTGGAGGCTTTTGGAAGCTTCCAAACAGCAGTTTGGAGACTTTGGAGCGGCTTGGACAGCGATTTGGAGGCTTGGATAGCAGCTTGGACAGCCCGGATGGGTAAAATTCTTGGCTACAATGATTTGATATTTCCAATAGTTGATTAAATTCATATTCAAGCACTCACGAAATCTCACTAGAGTTCACAAACTTCAACATATGCACACTTCTTGCAACTCGTAAGTCACTTTTGCTATGACTCGTACTTTAAAGAAGGGTGCATGCAATTTAGGTGAGTTTCAAGATTGCTACTCCACACTCTAAGTTTTGTATGATACAACAACAACAACAACATCAAGCCTTTATC
>NW_021361979.1:0-228 GCF_001605985.2 Dendrobium catenatum | reverse complement strand
TTTTGTTTTCACATAATGGTATTCTCGTTATTGTTGGTATTGCTCGGTATTTCTAGTTTTGTGCCTGCGATCTTAGTGCCGACCGAACGTAGCTCTACGTATGTTCACCGGACCAAATAAACCTAGTGCGGTAAGCTATACTAGTTTTTTTTTTCGAGAAAACTAAAAACACATAAAAAATGTTTTATATATTCTTAAAATAAAATAATTGAAAAATTAATAAAATAA
>NW_021361978.1:0-542 GCF_001605985.2 Dendrobium catenatum | reverse complement strand
AACTTGAATAAATTAATTTCAGCATTCGTTGGTTTATTTGGTGGCAACACCTTGGTTGCTAACCTGGTGGCTTGTTATGTCCTCTTTGGTGAGAGGTTATCTATAGTTCTTTTGCATTTTAACTTGGTTTCTCATGTTATCTTATTGGCATTCTCCTCAATTGATCTAGAGTTTCTCTCTTAGGTCCACATCCACACTGTAAGTTATATAATATCAAAGCTTTAAAAAAGTATCCAAATTCATCTAACAAGCCTTCTTTCAACTATAAATAGTCGAACGTACACAAAATAACCTCAAATAACTCCTTAAATTTCTTCCTATTATCATAAGCTTTTTAAATAATACTAAAAAACATCATATCTCCCACCGTAGCTCTATCTTAAACTCCACATAAAACCAATCACCCAAAATAATCAAAATCTTGGAACTCATAATCCACCTCTCAATCACTCTTAGAAAGACAACAACAACAACAACATCAAGCCTTTATCCCACTAGGTGGGGTAGGCTACATGAATCCTTTTTCTCCATTGTGTCATATT
>NW_021361977.1:0-240 GCF_001605985.2 Dendrobium catenatum | reverse complement strand
TAGATCTGATTCTTGAGAAGCTTGGGGATCTACCTCGACATAAAAATGCACTCACTAAAGCCAAAAAAATAAAGCCAAAAAAATAACCAAGACCACTCATGGGTTCTAGCTCTTATGAGAAAGTTTTCGAAGAAAGAAATTCTAAGGTCAGCCGCAATAAGATTTGCCACCGCATACTTGACCTTAGAGAGCATGCTGGATGACAGACAACCTTTAGAGGCTATGTTCACATCTACACAG
>NW_021361976.1:0-394 GCF_001605985.2 Dendrobium catenatum | reverse complement strand
AAATAGGAAATAAAATTGGATGGGGGAAAAGGAGGGGGGTGGTCGGCAGCTAGGAAGATGAGGGGGCCGGCGGTTGTGGTCTTGGCCGGCGGCCAATTGGGGACGGATGGAGGTGGCAGAGGCTATGGGGAATTTTTAGTAGAGCTTGGTGTATGGAGGAAGTTGGGGGAAATTTGGTGGAGTTGGATGTGACGAGGACGAATGATGGAAGGTGTCGAGGGAAGAAGAAAATACAAAGACGGAATAAAGAAAACAAAAACCAAAGATAGAGGATAAAACGAAAGAGAGAAAACAAAAATCGAAGATAAAACGAAAGATAGAAGACAAGAACCGCGAGCCTCAGACTCTTCCGACGACTGACGGGTGATCCGTTGCCCTTCTCCAAGGGACTTCA
>NW_021361975.1:0-1177 GCF_001605985.2 Dendrobium catenatum | reverse complement strand
TAATATGATCATATTAAATTTAGAAACACTATTTAAATATAAAATTAGGTGATAGGTGGGGCCAGGGGTGGGGTAGGCATTTTTAAGTGAAGTGGATGAGAAGCAAAGGGACCAGCATTCATTGGTGAGAACTAGGTGGAGATTCTTTCTAAACAAAAGGAATTATGAAAGCTGAAGGCTTCAGCTGGGGAATTATCATGGAACTCTGTGATAATTAATACATAGCTGAATTGAGTAGAAAGCTAACAATTTGCTATATATTTTATTAGTTGGAATTGTTAGATTTCATATCTTGAATGTTCAAAGTTTCTATTTAATTAACTATCACCCTCTTTTAACTTTCCGTTCTGAGCATGCATAGTATGCACGGGATCATTATCTGTGCAAGTGCCCTACTGTAACAGCCTAAACTCTCAACCATCAAGAAATTATATGTTTTGGTTGATGGTCTCACAGTTTTATCTCGTTTATATAACTTTTAGGAGGTCATACATCATAGGAATACTCCTGTATGAGCACGTTACCAGCTGTTATACCAAAAAACACTTTGATATTTAAAATTTTAACTTTCTTTTTTTAAGGGGTTTCACACGTGCTACCTGGACATGCATGATATATATATACCATTGCTCACCTCTTTGCCAAGATCATCCTTATCTATGGAAGGATATAAAGAACCCTATGAAGCAGCACACTCTTAAATGGCTCATCCGTTCGTGTTGGACAACGGTGTTTCTTACACTTTGCTTGTATTTTGTAGCTATATTTATAGGTTAATTCAATTATTTACAAGTTCGTGTGCTAGTGTCAATCTTTATTGTGTGCTTAACTGATTTAGACTTTATTTGGGATGTCTTTCTTACTGATTTCAAAAGCAGCTTTGTAGTAAAAAAAAATTAATGAAAGCAATGGTCAAAAGTTGTCCCAAGCGAAGCCTAAGTTGAGCTAATTTATTTGTGAGTTTGATTGTATGAGTGCTTGGATTTGTATTTATTCTCATGTGCTTTATAGGCATAAGTTAGCAAATTAGACACAATAGGAATGATTGAAGTAGGAGGTAAAGGGAACATATTCTAATGTCTAAGCTCACTTGCCAAATAAATTATTCTTCTTTTATTATTAATTGTGCTTAAGTTTATTTTATTATTAGAATTTTTTTTAATGATATTATACGATA
>NW_021361974.1:0-538 GCF_001605985.2 Dendrobium catenatum | reverse complement strand
CGTACTCCGTCGATCCGCTGGACTATTCAATTCTACACCATAGATAATTTACTGCTTGCATGTCTCAATCCACGTGCCATGTATTAAACAACCTTCTCCAGTTTCTGTATGGTTATGTGTTTGCCGGAAGTGGATTTTGCTTAATTCTTTGCTTATGTGTTTCCTTGCATGTACTTCACCGTCCATGTACCATATAATTCCAAAATTTAAAAAAATCTGTATCAATCTTTGCCTCAAATATATGCTAAGTCCTTCCACTCCTGTTCATTTTTTCGGTCCATAAGCTTTCGCACATCCCAGCTCAAGCCAGCAACCCCTCTATTCCTCCTTGCCGTGAAACCTCCTAGCCGATCCCCCATATCCACCTACACTCAACCATACAATCTCCTCCTTCAACTCAACGCCTGCACTGAACCCCACGCCCAGCCTTTATTCTCCATCTCCTTGCTTGCTCGTCAAGCTATATTGTTTGCCAAACTCTTAAAATCTCAAATCTCATTCTCGGCGTTTGCGACGAACCGGCGGACCACCTATACGC
>NW_021361973.1:0-681 GCF_001605985.2 Dendrobium catenatum | reverse complement strand
AGGGAACCCAAGCAAGAAGAAGAGAAGAAGAGAAGAAGGGAAAAAGAGAAGAGAAGGATTGGAGGAAATAACTCCTCAACCACCGCCGGAGTTCTGCCCGATGCCCGAGTGATGTTGGAATTCTGTTGGACGCCCGAGTGACGCTGGAATTCTGCCCAAGTGATGCCGGAATTCTGCCTAACGCCAAAGTAACGCTAGAATTCTGCCTGACACCCAAGTGACGCCGGAACACTGCTCGATTTCCAAGTGACGTCGGAATTCTAAGCGATTTTGAATTCGACTCGAGTATACAACTTATTTGTAATTGAATTTTAATTCAGAAGTGAAGCATTGTAATCTGATCGTCCTAAATTTTAAATATGAGTCAGCCTCTTGTACCTCAAACAAACAATAGTGGAATTATTTCAACTGGACATGACCCCGTGATTTTTTTCCCTTTTCAGGGGTTTTCACGTAAAAATCTTGGTCTTATTTCTCTCATATTTGTGTAGTAGATATCCGTACAACGCTGAGACGAAGATTTTCTAACTTTATCGCCGCGTATACTCTAGTATGCATTAGTTTGACGCCGTCTATGGGAAATATTATCCCACAACTTTAAGCATTGCTATGATGGTCAACAGACACAACAGTCGTGTCGTTGGAGCTTCTCGCTCCAACTCCCACCAGTAAATAAATCAA
>NW_021361972.1:0-224 GCF_001605985.2 Dendrobium catenatum | reverse complement strand
TAGTTCAAGAAACATTAAAATATATTAGCATTCAGGAATTTAATTAAAAAATTATTTAACAATTATATCCCATTTCATTATATCAAATGATTTATTATAAATTTTCTTCTAATATTTTTCATTATTTTAATCATTTTATTATAATAATTGTTTGAATTAAAATTTTCCTCTTTCATAATAAAAATGAGTCGGCTTGTGAGCCGACTCAAACTTATAGAAAAAAA
>NW_021361971.1:0-247 GCF_001605985.2 Dendrobium catenatum | reverse complement strand
GGGTTTGATCCACATTTGGAAGGTTTTAACTCTCCAAGTCAAAATTCAAATTTGAATTAGGAGTTAAATGCCCTCTCAATTTCCTCCCTTTTAATTCCCCAATTAAAGCATTAATGGCCTCTTAATTTGAAATCAATTTTCAAATTAATTTCCCCCCATTTTCATTCAAATCTTGAAATTAATTTCAGGATTTGAATTAATCTCTCTCCCCTCTCCCATGAGATTTTAATTTGAATTAATTCCCAAA
>NW_021361970.1:0-369 GCF_001605985.2 Dendrobium catenatum | reverse complement strand
AAGATGGAACCTGCTACCACTAAGATGTGGAGAGGTTGGAGGGTTAAACTCATTTTTCTTTGACATTCCTAGTTTTTCCATTCTCCTTTTTGTACGACGATTTTTATTCCTTCTCTGAGTCTTAGTCATAATCGTCAATAAATTAGAAGATGATCCAATCTCAAACTGACTGGGTGCACTGAAAGGGACTGAACTGTTTGCTACCACAACTGACTTGAGTTTCTGATCTTGACTAGATTGCTCAATCTTATCAAACACTGAGGGCTTAGGGGCTACAGGAGCAGTTTGAGACCCGCATCCCAAAGTGAATTCTAAGATAGGTTTCTAATTAGCAACCTCACTGGGTGGAACAATAGTGAACTCAGGTCC
>NW_021361969.1:0-233 GCF_001605985.2 Dendrobium catenatum | reverse complement strand
TAATGTTGTCGTATAAAGGCTCCGACATACACCCTCGGATAGATCTCACATCCTTGGTGGATTCTCTCGACATCTTTCATACATGTTAACGTCGTCGAGTAAAGGCTCTGACATATAACCTCGAATATGTCTCACACCCTTGGTGGATTCTCTCGACCTCTTTCATATAAGTTAATGTTGTCGAGCAAAGGCTCTAATATACAACCTCAGATAGGTTTTACATCCTTGGTGAA
>NW_021361968.1:0-340 GCF_001605985.2 Dendrobium catenatum | reverse complement strand
TAAGTACTTCATTTATAATTAATGATAAATATTAGTGGAACTATTTCAATCAGGCAAGATCTCCTAATTTTTCCTTGTTTCAAGTCTTCCACGTGAAATTCAAGGATCCTTTTTTTCCTATGTGTTTTCTGAATCTTTGTATATGAATTTATCTTAATTCACTTAAATATCCCCATTTTAAAAAAAAGTAACAACAATTATAGAAAGCGCTGACTAAATTAAATGTTTTATTTGGTCCGATGAAAGTACGTAGAGCTACGTTCGGCCGGCACTAAATCTCGCCACGTAGTAGGCACAAAATTACGTATTTGTCGATTTTGCTCGGCAATAACGAGAAATA
>NW_021361967.1:0-2685 GCF_001605985.2 Dendrobium catenatum | reverse complement strand
GAGCTTCAAAGGAGCTCATTAATTGCATGTTGCCGACAATATTGTCCAGGCCGATATGGACATCGTCCTGGCCGATCAGTACAAATCCCATGAGATCGGCCAGAGCATCGTCCTGAATGCAAACTGGATGATTAAAAATTGGCTTGATCGTCTAGGATGATCTCATGATCATCCAGGCCGATCAGTTCAAATCAGAGGAAAATCATTCAGAGCGTCGCTCTGAATTCAAGCTGTCCGATCTCGATCGTCCAGCACATCGCCCTGAATTGGTGCTGGCTGATATTTATCGTCTAGAAGTAACTAAGGTTTTTGAACAGATCGTCCTGGCCGATCCTGCGATCATCCAGGACGATGTGATCGTATCAATCATCCTTAATTACTTACTTGATTTATCTGATTAATTAAGGTATAATTGTGAATATCGTCAAGGACGATTGCCAAAAAGATAGAATACCTTAATTGTTTATGGCGGCAATATCTTTCTGTTTTGAGCATATCATCCTGGCCGATACACGTAAAGTCCAGGCCGATCTGTTAATGACGACTGTCTTAATTAAGAATCCTGAATAGAATCTCTGTTTTAAACTCGATCGTCTAGGCCGATGTGAGTAAAAATAGAAATTCTAAGTCTCTCAAGTGTGTGTGTGTGTGTAGGGTTACTTAGCCTCAGTCTCTTTGAACATTACAATTTAACTCAAGAAGAGAAAAAACAAAATACAGACTGACTCAACCCTAACCTATGCAATCTTGAACTGGCTTGATTTGTCATCTGATTTCTTGGCCTTGAAATGTCAGTTATAAGAAAGGAAATAATAGTGTTTGCTAATCATCAAAAGTGTAATTTATGAACCAGCAGATTTGCAACAATCTCCCCCTTTTTGATGATGGCAAACACAAGTAGGAAAATCTCACAAAAGCATCAGATCATTAACATTTCAAAGTTACAAGCATCAACTTTTCCTACCACATCCTACTCCCCCTTTTGTCATCACAAAAAGAGGGTCCTAGACATACATAAAGAAAAAAGGAAAAAAAAACATAACATAAACTAAAACAAACTACATGACAAACTACAGAAAATAGAAAATAGAAAACAAAAACTAAAAAAACGAGGGATCATGATCATCAGATGGAGGTGGTGGAGGTGGCTGCTGAAAGTAGCCAGCTAGCGTAGTAAACTGAGCATTGAACCAGACGATGTCCTGGTCATGCAGCTGCTACTGGTGAGTAATGTAGCTGTCAAAATGGGTTAAGTCCTCTGTGCGGTGCTGCTCGTAGCGGGCCATGTCCTCAGAATGTTGCTGCTCCTGTGCAACAACGTAGGCATCGAAGCGGGTCTCCCATCGATCAAACATCTCCACTAACTGGTTAAACTATGAGTGCTGGCGAAGAGGGGCAGGATCAAGAACGGGAGCGGGAGCCTCCTCCTCCTCGGCCCCCTGAGGTTCCCCATCCCCTGGGTGGAGACGAGTACTGTGAAGGATATTGAAAGATCTATTTTAGTAACAAGGAGGCTGAAGGTCGTGACGAGCAGGATATTGAAGATTGTATTTGGTTTCAAGAATGTAGGCTATGAGATGTCCTAAAGCAAGGTTGGGTTTCCTCCTATGGCCTGGATCGCGAATAGTTATTAAATGATCAATGTATCAAAAGATTAGATCAGTGGCATTAAATTCTCTCCGGGCCATGATGAAAAAGGTAGTCAGAGAAAGTAGAGTGATGTGGATTCAATCCCCGGCTTTTAGAATGATAGAGGTGCGAAGGACATGTTGAATTGTCATAGCATATTTGACTAAAGAGCTAGTCTCTCCAACATGAAAGGGTGTGTTGGTTTGGCAAAGAAAATGGTTTGCCGTGGACCAGTCAAAATCAGGATATGAAACGATTATGTGCAGCTTATCCCCGGTGGTGGATAGCTGTAAAAGTTCAGCACAGTCCTGATATGTGATCTTGACCGGACGTCGATTCACATAGGAGGTCAGGGCTGTGAAAGTAGAATTTATGCGAAGATTTGCATAAAATTCTAAAAGAAGTTCTGAAGAAAAAGGGACAATGAGGGTAAGAATGAAACAGAGAGAAGTGTGAGTAAAGAGATCCATTACCGGATATAAAAGGTGGTCAGGATTGATTGTTCTGGAAAGGGTGATGCCACATTCTTTGTAGCGACGATAAGCTACTTGATCCTTCACTTCCCTGAATCGAGGATCCAGAGTGGCCCTCGAGGAACTTCCAGAAGCTTGTCGGACTCGCTTCCCACCAGCCATAACAAAAAATCAGTAAGAAAACACAAGAGAAGAGGATTGAGGTGAAAACAATACCTGGAATGGCCTGAATTTAAAGAAACGGCCATATCATCCAGGATGATTGCCGAATCGTCCAGGACGATTTGGTTCAATTATTACGTACAGGCCGATTGGTCAAAAAGGTGGTCCGATTGGTTGGGCCGATCAGATATCGGCCAGGACGATTAGACACAGGCGATCATCCCGAGGAGTCAAGCCGGACGACCTTTGAAAAAGTATATCGTCCGGACCGATTAGGTGTATCATCCAGGATGATGCACAATAATTGATCGTACCGGTCGAAGTTAAAATGTTTTAAATATGTGTCACGTGTATCGTCCAGGATGAATAGTGGATCGGCCAGGATGATTGTCCAATAATGGATCGTCCGGGGCCGATTTTA
>NW_021361966.1:0-801 GCF_001605985.2 Dendrobium catenatum | reverse complement strand
TCATGACTAACATGTTGTATTGTACTTGACATGAGTATAGCCATGACAAAACATATTAATCCTATATATGACTACTAATATGATTATAAGTTATATTCATTTATATTATTCTTGTGAAATGATACTATTCATATTGATTACTAATTATTTTTACAGGTACATGTTTATACTAATTTGCTTGAAATGATTATATGTATGATTGTCCTATTACCTTGCATTAATAACAATTATAGGTTCTTATAACCCATAAAGCTGTTAACTAACTCTGTGATTTTTATATATTTTCAGAAAGAGGTCATGATTCAATTGGGTGAGTCTGAATAAGATATTCATGCTTAATTTTATTTTCTACAAATTTGTTTTATTATTTTGTAGTCGAAAATATTAAAAGAAATATTGATATATTGATTTATTGATTGAACTTTTGACTATTATAAATAAATTTTAGGTGAATGATGAATATAATATCTTGATATATATGATTTCTCATGTAGACTTTTGTTTAAATAAATAAAAAATAGAGGCTCATGTAGATTAAATTAGAGATAAAATTAACAATTACTCTAAATTATATCGTGGGGCATCACACAGACATATATAATGACTTTTTTGCAACTCACTTAAATGCGTTGAATATATATATCATCTCAGAGGATATATTATCTGTATTAATTCACTATTCATCTGATATAACATATATTTTGGTATAATACATGCATACTAAAGAGTATAATGATGGTTGTATTGGGTGTAGATGATATATAATAACTCAAATATGTGACATAAATTTTATTGAGAAAT
>NW_021361965.1:0-316 GCF_001605985.2 Dendrobium catenatum | reverse complement strand
CTAGCCGAATGAAATTAACCCATGGGGACTATCCATTATGTCCCTAAGGGTCACCCAAAACGTTTTAGTCTCTAGACCCACCTGGGTTTAGCCACATGACTTGAACAAAGTGGAATTTGCTTATCTCATTTTTTAATGAGGTCATTACATCATATCATTGCCTCCAAGTATTTTGGTCTCCGCACCTGGTTGTTGAAGACACATGTAGGATCCCCTCTATATGGAATCTCTTTCATAAAGGGTTGGCTAAACATATAAGACAAAAAAACACTTTTTTTTATTTTTTTATTTTTTTTTTTGGGGGGGGGGGGGGGGG
>NW_021361964.1:0-491 GCF_001605985.2 Dendrobium catenatum | reverse complement strand
TAGAGAGATATACTGGAAGGGGATGAGGAAGGATCTGGAGGAAATGGTGGCCCAGTGTGATACTTGTCAGAGGAACAAGTATCAATCTTGTGCCCCTAGGGGACTGTTGCAGCCACTGGAGCTACCTGATCAGGTTTGGTCAGAGGTGACTACGGACTTCATCGAAGGCTTACCCAAGTCGGAAGGCTACACTGTCATTCTAGTTGTAGTTGACCGGCTTAGTAAGTATGCTCATTTCATACCCTTGAGACATCCTTTTAATGCCACTACCGTTGCAGCAGTTTTCATCCGAGAGATTGTGAGGCTTCATGGCTTTCCTGAGTCGATAGTCTCTGACAGAGATAAAGTGTTCCTGAGTCACTTTTGGAAGGAGATGTTCAAGTTACAAGGGACACATTTGAAGCGCAGTTCAGCCTACCATCCACAGACAGATGGACAATCTGAGGTAGTTAATAGAAGTGTCGAGACTTACCTTAGATGTTTTGCAGGGG
>NW_021361963.1:573-1155 GCF_001605985.2 Dendrobium catenatum | reverse complement strand
ATACAAGGCTTATAACTAGGTGTTAACAACATGATAACCCCTCCCCTCCATGCTTATGGTGTCTACACTATAAAAGGCAAGTGACTTGATGGAGTATGAAGAGTCTCATCTAATGGTCCTATGCATACTTGCATGAATCATATCATGTTAGGTGTCCAACATAATTGTAACTCCAATTTCATTTCTTACTACATCACCACCATTCTTCGTTAGCAAATAGACTTGAAGCCACATGAAATCAATACTCAAATAGAGTCAAAGTTTTACATTAATTCTTAGGATGCACGTAGGAAGCCTATCAAATTAGTCTTTGGCATTTTTAAGGACTCATATTTCTTACAACACCATTATGTGGATGCCATTAAAATTGCACTTCTATGATCAGTTTACAACATACAAGTTATTGGGAACAATGCTTCAATTCACTATTCTCAGCATTCGTTCAAGCGATTGAGGGATGGAAATTCTATCACTTGGTACTTAGCTTGGATAAAACATTCATATTAGGCAAATATCTAGGGGCTCTTATTGTCATTGTGAGGTTTGATAGGAATGGTGGATTGCACGCCACAAACCCCCCCC
>NW_021361963.1:0-541 GCF_001605985.2 Dendrobium catenatum | reverse complement strand
CCCCCCCCACATACACACTTTTACTATATTGGAGGCTGAGTCAAATGATTCTTGGTTTTACATATAGTCTATAACCTTGTTCCATAGGTTCAAGATCACTGAGATATCTGCTTCATATCTAGTAAGCACTCTGGAGTGATTTGAGGATGTCAATAAGTGTTTCCACATGCTGTGCACCGACACTTCTTATGACACCTTCTGGATAACTTCAAGAAATTTATTTAGTGTGTTATTTTTACTGATTCAGAAGGTATTTGTGAGAATATGTATTTTAATGGAAATAAAAAAGAGTTTGAAACCTTCAACAGACTCATAATAGACATTAAAAATACTAAGTATGAAGCATATCAGTGGTTGGTTGAGCAAGTTGTTAGTAAGTGGATCCTTTTGTATGACGGTGGGTGCTATTATAGCATCATGGCCATGAATATTTTAGAGTGCAACAATGGGGTTCTAAAACAAACATGCAGACTACACATCTGGGGTCTAATAACTTTTGTATATTATAATCATGTAGCTTTATTTGATAAGTGTTTGGTCT
>NW_021361962.1:0-2752 GCF_001605985.2 Dendrobium catenatum | reverse complement strand
TGATTTAATCTACCCATGTCTATTCTTTAACCTTAATTATTGTTCTCCAATTCAAAGATTAATGTTTAAATGTTTAACTTATAAATTAAAGTTATATCATTAATTTAAATTATCTAAATCAGTTAATTATTAGTTTATTCAATCTATGAATTATAAAGTAGTGTTCATTTGAACTATGATATAGGGTTTTATTATTATCCAAATTTTACATAATTTCAATTAACATTTTTATCAGGGTTAATTAAATAATTAGTAAGTATAAATAATGAATTATATTATGTGTTATATTTTTAGTGAAACTGTGTTTTAGTTATACTGTGCAGTAAAAATACAAAAAGGTACCAAATTCTATGTATCATCCAAGGACCTGGCATCAGAAAAATTAACACTGCAATGTAATCAAAGGCATAGCCGGATGCTACAACATTGACATGGTGACTCTGAATTCTCTATTTATTAGCACCATGGTGTCGAAATGGTCAGCTTTACGGTTCCATATTCACTGTCTTCAAGCGCCACAACATCACAATCTACCCCGCCACAGTGCTAAAATTGCCACTCCAGCACCATAATAGTAGAAAGTCAATATCACCATGGTGTAGCAGTTGGATCAGTGTTTGTGGCCAACTGAGATATTTTACCTCAAAATTGTTTTGCATTTTATTTTCATGATTTGGGAAAAAGAAGGAACATGTTGATTAGTAGTTTAAGGAATAAAATCTGAGTATATTGATATTTCTTATGTTGACTTTTGTATTGTCATGCCTAGTTTGATTATTCAGTTCCATAGCTTTTATTTATAGTAATGTATTATGACTGTACATATCATTTTGATGACGAATTAAAAGAGATTTTCTACATAGGCTTATTTCATAACTATAAATGTTTTAGTAACTATATAATTTGTTATTCATTTTAAAAGTTTAAATTAGATTATGAAATTTGAAATAAATTTTAAAAATTATATCTTGGGATTTTCATATCACATCTCAACATAATTGGACATGCCTATTTTATTCCTTGTTGGGTGGGAATGTAGCAAGTATAGTTTAAATAAATAGAGAGGTTGTTCAGATTAATCTCATTTGGACAAGATAATCAAGTTCCTTGAGTCGATATAAATGAATATATTATTCTATATGATCAGCACAATAAATTAACTTGATGAGGATTTTAGTTTTTGTTTAAAGCACTAATAAATACTCAATAAAAAATTAAGAATGAATCTTTGACATATCTAGTGTCTTTAGGATCTCTAAAGAGTCAAAGAGTGTTGTAGAGAGAGTTTTCCATTGATTTAGGGGAGAGTTCTTGAGAACTTCAAAGAATAGGTTAGCAAAAGTGTCAGAGGGATTGGATAAACATGAGATATTTCTTGAAAGGATTTCGAAGATATTGTTGTGTGAGGGAGGTGCACTAAGGTTATACATATAAATATATATACTTATTCCATGGCTTGTTGTTTGAGAGGTGGAAGTGCCCAAGAGAGTCTTAATATAGGACTCTTGCTCTATATAGGAGGTCAGCTAGAGGCGTTGACATCTCTGTTATGCTAGTAGGTGTAGATGGAGGGAGGATTCTTTGAAGAAAAAGGTGTAAAGGGTATTAAAGCGGTACTTCTATAACCTACTGAGAGAAAAATGTGTTGTTAGAAAAATTCTAATGGGAGGACTCTATGGAGTGGACATAGATCAGGTTGACTGAACCACTATAAAAATTATTTTGCACTTTTTTGTTTTTAGTTCTTATGTTTATTGCAATTTCCTTGGTTTACATTTGTTTGATCATCTTTAATCAATAAAAAATAAGAAAAAAGATGTTTGAAAATTGATATTTATAGATTTTTTAAATAAAATATTTTGAAATATATTTTTCTTCAACTTTAATCATGATAAAATTATTTTGAGAACCAAGGGGAATGAATTAAATTTTTTGTGCTGTAAAATTCTAATTATTTTGGTTACTAGCATTAAAATTTTTAACAAGTCACAAATTCACACCCCCCCACTCCCCTCTTCTTGTGTGCTTCAAAAATCTTAAAATGTTGCATTTCCCTATGATTGGAGAAGTTGTTGAAAAAAATATAGAAGACATAAAACATATAGGATGTAATTTATGTTGGAAGTTAAAAGAGCTTCACGCATGAGAGTTATTTTAAATAGATTGTTTACTATATGTTTAGTTATTTCCTGTAATGACACTACTTCAAAGACCAAGAAGCATAACACAAATCTTAGTGATAATAACTAGAGTTTGAGTTTGTATTGGCATCAAATACATTCATCAACTCTATGAATGATGTCCTTCATAGGTGGTGATAGTAGATGATGATGTTGGTAGGTATAAGTGTAGCTAGGAAATAATGGTCAAAGATGGGCAATATCAATAGGAGGATTATGGTAGAACAATGGTGGTCAGAGGACCTTATTCTGGAAATGGTGATTGGAAAAGTGTATTTAAGTGATTGTAGTTGGAGGTGCGAAGTCAAGTGAGGAATGTTAGTATATATTAGTAAAGTAATGGTGGTTGAATGTTCTTTGTCAAGCAAGGATGTTAAAGAGATAGTTATAAGATAATAGTGGTTAAAGGGATGCAATCAAGACATGAGTAAAATATTATGATCAAGGGATAATGTTTAAGCAAAAGTAGTTAGAAGATTGTACCACTTGTCAATTTTTTGAAAACATCATGAAATGATATTTAAAGGAATATAGATAAGTGATGGTTCTTGAGAGAATTTATTCAGAGGACT
>NW_021361961.1:0-487 GCF_001605985.2 Dendrobium catenatum | reverse complement strand
AGATCAATTACTGAGCATTGTTTGTTGGCTCAAGAAACTTTTAACAAATTCAAAGTTTCTAAAAGCAAGCAAGGTATGATGGCTGTTAAACTTGATATGAAACAGGCTTATGATAGTATGGGGTGGCCAACGCTGAATCAAATTCTTCATTGGTATGGCTTTCCAGTTTTCTTCATTAAATGGATTATGGAATGTGTGATGAATGCAAGATTTTCTATTAGTATGAATGGGAGGTATTTCAAATGGATTGATGCACATTGTGGTTTTAGGCAAGGTTGTCCATTATCACCCTACCTGTTTATTTTGTGCTCTCAGCTGTTGACAAGTAGTATTGAGCAAAGGGGACATTCTTTGGGTATTCAAGTATCTCCCAGAGGTCCACGAATTTCTCATCTTCTGTACGTAGACGATGTTTTGCTGTTCTCCAGGGTCTCTACTTCATTGGCTCGATTAATGAAACACATTGTGAAGGCTTTTTGCAGTTGGA
>NW_021361960.1:0-214 GCF_001605985.2 Dendrobium catenatum | reverse complement strand
CTTCGTCCTTTGGGGTGAAGCTCCAAGCAAGGGAGATGGGCTAGAGAAGTTGGTTCATAGATGTCAATGGCGCAAAATAGCGCGCGCCATGACGCACGGCGCGACGCACCTACGGCGTAATGTGTATGGCGCGGCGCAAACGTTCAAAATGACGCACGCTATTTACGCCACAGCGCGCCATGGCGCACGGCGCAAAATAGCGCACGCCATTTGT
>NW_021361959.1:0-287 GCF_001605985.2 Dendrobium catenatum | reverse complement strand
TAAAACATTTGGACGTTAAAGGGAAAAGACCCAAATCACCTGAAAAGAAATATGTGCCAAAGAGGACTAAGTTGGAGAGTCTGCCACCACCTCCTAGAGCTTTTAAGTTCATTTTGCAGCTCCAACGAGTTCCAGCCAACCCCACTCCGGTTTCAGTTGACTTGATGGATGTCCAGACTGGTACCCCAGTTGTTACAGTTAACAGTTCTCCCACAGCCAGTTTAGTTCAAGATTCAATAACCACCACCCCTGTTGCCCCAGTTGATGATCCCCAAGGTCCGAGTGTC
>NW_021361958.1:0-278 GCF_001605985.2 Dendrobium catenatum | reverse complement strand
AAAACTCGTAGTGTCCGTACTGAGTACTGAAAGCTGTGTTCAACACATCAGCTTCCTTCACCTTCACCTGATAATATCTAGATCGCAAATCAATCTTCGAAAATACAGAAGAACCAGAAAGCTGGTCAAACAAGTCGTCAATCCTTGGCAAAGGATACTTGTTCTTGATCATGACTTTATTCAAATCTCTATAGTCAACACACATACGGAGTGTTCCGTCCTTCTTCTTCACAAATAAAATAGGTGCTCCCCAAGGAGAAATACTAGGACAACGAATC
>NW_021361957.1:0-372 GCF_001605985.2 Dendrobium catenatum | reverse complement strand
AGGAAAAATCACTCACATACACTTTGAAAAAAAAATTTGTTATATTCTTCTGCATAAAAGAATATTTGTATTAATAATTTTAAATATTTATTCGGTGATCTTATCATGCAGCGCAATGTCGACCCGAATAAATATTTAAAATGCCCACTATCTCGCAAGGACATCTTAGGATAAAATAAATTTGAAATTTTGAGATTTCAAATATTTATTTGGGGATCTTGGCGCATAGCACGATGTCGACCCAAATAAATATTTAAAATGCTACATGTCTCGCAAGGACATTCTAGAATGGAATAGATTTGAAATATAAAATTTTAAATATTCATTTGGGGATTTCGGCGTATAGTACGATGTCGACCCAAATGAATATTT
>NW_021361956.1:0-251 GCF_001605985.2 Dendrobium catenatum | reverse complement strand
TGAAAATTTTATTAGCCTATTAAGAAAATTCTGGAATGTGGGAGAGTTAATAGATTCTACAAGTTATCCGCATGTGTTAACTAAGGGGTCAAAAATTGACTTTTAAAGTTAGAGTTATTCTTAAGGATTTTAGATTTTTAATAAATACTAGACCTAATTATGAGTTGTTAGACAGGTTTCACACTCAATTTGGAGTTTTCTATTAAAAGTTATGATTTTTAGAAGTTTTAACCCGATTTTAACCTAGAGTT
>NW_021361955.1:0-967 GCF_001605985.2 Dendrobium catenatum | reverse complement strand
TGCAATCATGATGATAGTCCTGGCCGATAGAATATTTTTTCTGGCCGATGCATTTTATGCGCATCATCCTGGCCGATACACTGGATCGTCCTGGATGATCCACATGTCAGCACGTTTAAATCCATAAAATTAGCCTCAGACGATCCACTTTTGGACAATCGGCCTGGCCAATCCACTGTTCATCCTGGACGATACACGTGGCAGAGATTTAAAACATTTTAACTTCGGCCGGTATGATCAGTTATTGTGCATCATCCTGGACGATACACCTAATCAGCCCGGATGATCTGCTTTTTACTAACCTGATGTTCTATGCGAGTCTTATAAATGAAACCTCCACAACAAGATACAACACATAAGACAATAAAGCTGAAAATATAATTATTATGCATATATCAATCAACCAAAACAGTATAGGAGTAATATACATCATTAAATTTATTAACTAATATAATAGATGATAAAAATAGCGTGATGAGATCAACATACACACAAGAAATAACTCCAAATGTGGCCCACCCTCTTAAAGAATCACCTTCTCTCCCTTGTGTATAGCCTGCAACAAAATGAAAAACTAGTTATTGATTTCATTAACAACAGAAATGAACAATCAACAACAACAAAAATAACATCAAGCCTTTATCCCACTATTTGGGGTTGGCTACATAAATCCTTTTTCTTCATTGTGTTATGTTAAGAGTCAAATTCTCATTTAAATATAATAAAGAAAGCTCATTTCTAGTATTTTCAAGGAGAATTATGAAAAGAAAATTGAATAATAACACAATTTGTTGGGCTGCAATACAATGGATCTAGTACAATTGCGGGTGTGGATTTCAATGAGAATGTAACTAATAATTATAAAGTTGGGTAGTTAAAATTGAGAGAGGCAACCAGAAACTTTTTGCTAGAAGAACATGGCATTTTTATATTGAATGCACTTAATTTTATGCAACAAAACGAGAGA
>NW_021361954.1:0-296 GCF_001605985.2 Dendrobium catenatum | reverse complement strand
CTTGGCTTGTTCCCTTTTCTTCGAATCAAACTATCACTTTTTTTTTCTTGACACCACTACAGGACTTTGTAGCATCCATCCCGGAGTGCTTGTATTATGTTCAACAGCCCAAGGTACCAAGCCACTTTTTATTAACATAATGACATCAAGCCCTTATTGTTGTTGATGCACTACTTTCTTTTTGGAGCCAACGATTAAGAATTTGTTTCCCCTACTTCATACATCAAAAAGTAAATTGCGGGCTTTTGATAAAAATCATCTTTTTACTTATACGACACGATTCCAGATTTCATTTC
>NW_021361953.1:0-270 GCF_001605985.2 Dendrobium catenatum | reverse complement strand
ATATATGTTTTATTTGTTGTTTGTCATTATATTATAAATAATATTTTGGTTTAAGATGTTTCCTGATCATCACAAACGCACTTCATTAAATCACAATGATATTTTAAATTGTTTATATTGTATTATATGATTTACATTTGTTCTATATGATATGCATGAATGTACATATCACTACCCTATATTCCATCAATAGTCCATATTAAATCACTGATATACACATCGTATTGTACGAAGCTCTATTTGTACTATACAATCCACTTGTCACTCACC
>NW_021361952.1:0-1463 GCF_001605985.2 Dendrobium catenatum | reverse complement strand
TGAGTCAATTTTATTTATAGTAGAGACAATTTAGGTCAAATTAAGAGGTCGAGACAAAGCTACGTCATTATGTATCCACCTAAAGGAAATCCTACAGGCGACATCTACAGTAGGCTACGAAAACCTAGGTGCTAGAGTTCATTCCGAAGAAATCGACCACGAATAATGAGGTCAATAATGTTAAGGCTTATTTTACATCTTTGTATAAAATAATAGCACATTTATTTAAGAAGCCACTTAAAATATATCATTTTTTATGACAATTCTTTTAAGAAACAAATTTCTTAATCTTCCATCTCTTAAAACTGTAAAAGATCTGATAGGCTTTTCTCTAACTAATTCCACAAGGGATGTTATGTTAATGTTGTATAACATGATTATTCATTATGAATATCAGTGTTCATGGACGTTGAATTGGATTTTTAGTGAAGTAAATGACACTAGTATTGCCACACAACATAGGTATATAGTCTACCTACAACCCAAGATTAATAATTTATTGTTTAAACCATAAGACTTAATTAACACAACTTCCCTAATGGCGTGTTATACTTTTATAGTAAATAGGGCTATAGAGTTTTATTTTCTACTTGATCAAGAGATTAGTGAATGTCCAATAAATTAGCATATTCCTAATATACTTTCACTATCAACTTTATAGCATGTTAAATCTAAGTCTAAATATCCTACAAGGTCAAATGACACAATATCGATCCATAAGATAGCAAATGCCCATATTAGGTGTCCCAATGATACCATAAAATTCTTTTTATCATGACCAAATGTGATTTTTAAGATCCGGCATGTAAGCATTGGGTTATTTACGCTTTTGCATCTTTTCATGTCAAACTTCTTAATTAATTTCTTAATATACTTAATTTGACTTAAAAAGGTACCATCTTCCTCCTATTTCATATTAAATCCTAGAAAACAGGACAAATCATCCATCATACTCATTTTAAACTCATGGTTCATTATAGATAAAAATTCTTAACATCAAGTGTTATTCACCGATCCAAATAAGATATCATCAACATATACCTATACTATTAATATATCAAGTTTTGTTCTTTTAATAAATAATTTAGTATTGACACTCCCTTTAAAAAAAGAATTATCCACTAAAAATGTGCTAATTCTATCATACCATGCTTTAATTGGTTTTTTCAATTCATATAATATATTGCTTTAACTTGAAAAACATGATCAAGGAATTCGGGTATCTGCTTGACATATATATTCTCCTTTATATCTCCATTTTAAAATGCACTTTTTTATTCAATTGATATAATTTAAATCCTTTGAAATAAAACGTCTATTTTTTTTAATGAAAGTCAATAAAATAAAACATTTCACCAAAATGAAGTTATATATAATAACTATGTTTTTTTTATAAATTATGTTATTAAGATAATATTTAGCTGAAAGAAAATTTAATATTAATATTTTTCTAGTTAATTAAT
>NW_021361951.1:0-325 GCF_001605985.2 Dendrobium catenatum | reverse complement strand
CAGTATCGTCCGGGCCGATCGGGGATCGTCCCGGGACAATCAGAGCAATGCAAAAGACAGAGAGTAAGGGTTTTTATCGTCCGAGAAAATTAATTATCGTCCTGAGAAATCGTCCCAAGACGAAGTGATTTGTTCAGATCGTCCTGGACGATCGTGCGATTGACCGGGCCGATCTCAAGTTTATTTAAAGAAAATCAGTCGTTTTGAAGAGAGAAAAATCAAACAAAAATATCAGAAATTCTGAGGAGAGAGAATGGAAAAGAGGAAAAGAGAAAAAGTTGATTTCGAGGCAACGCCGGTCCGTTTTCGTCCGTCGAGACAGTTC
>NW_021361950.1:0-1193 GCF_001605985.2 Dendrobium catenatum | reverse complement strand
ATGGATCATATGGTAGTTTGTGAGATTTTGGAAGAGTTTGAGAATTTTTCTTAGAGCGCTATAGAGTTAGAGGCTTTAGCGCCCCGACGCTAGGACATATTAGGACTTTTTAAAATAATAAATATCTAAAGACACTATTGCCCAGCCCTCACCCCTGCATCTTGTCGAAAAAGAAATGAGAGGAGGAGGAAGGAAAGAGAAGGGAAAGGAGGAGATTTGAGGTCCAAGATTAAAAATTTTTATGCTATTCCAGTTAAGAGCATTGTCAGGCTCGAAATAGGCAACTGATACCCCATTTCTATTTTCAATTCTGTTGGGTAGAATGATGGTTTTAAAGATTGATCACCATTTCATTCGTGGCCACTTCCACTCCAAAGATATTCGGGTCATACCAATCATCTCTCAAGATCAACCGACCAATATTTTCACTAAAGCTCTCCCAGCTCACAAGTTTCAATCCATTTGTCTCAAATTAACGATTTAACAAGACCCCTTAGTTTGCATGGGACTAACAATGACATCCACAACCATATAAACAATGGAGCAACTATGCTCTTAACCATCTCAATAACAGCGATCTCCACAACCACAGAAATGATGGAGCCACCACACTCATCAACATCATTAGCTTATAACATAAAATAAAATTAACTACATCCATGTGTAAAGTCAAATTACTTTATCTGAAAAAAATTGAATACACTAGCTTTTACATTATATATATACTTATACATTGTATTGGAATAATGAAGAAACCAGGCTTACATAAAAATGTCCTCCTTGTAAAACTTCATTTTCTATATTGTTGTTTCTTGTTGTTCAATAATACATAAAGCTTGCAATTGTCTCTCTGCTCTTGAAATCTACTTTGATTGATTACACGTTGTTCGCTCCAGAAAAATCATATTAAATTTAAAAAGATGTGAATCCCGCTCTCACGAACTTATGGATTCTCTTTAATTTTTTCGGAGATAGATTGAGTTTAATATTTAACCAGATTTCACCTGAGAGTAGTGTCAGGGTTTATTTAGATCTGAGTTCTACTTTCTATAAGCGCAAGCCCTCATAGTTAATTACCCCTCCTAACGCATTAGGAGAGCACTCTCGATTAAGGATGAAATATACTTAGCTTTGTATAAGAAGTGTGTGAATGTGTAACATAGATTTAAATTTAGTTATGGGGAGATGAAGGT
>NW_021361949.1:0-1152 GCF_001605985.2 Dendrobium catenatum | reverse complement strand
CAACATATTTAGTTGTGTATAGTTTCCTTTTCCTAGGCTTCATATTACACCATATATTAACTATATATATATGTCCACTATGATCATTAAATGAAGACTTGTATATTGAAAAAATCATGAAATTATTGATAAAGAGAACTCATTAGTACTCTTTATTTTATTTACACTATCAATCCAAAACTAGAGAATTTAGCCTGACATAAAAAATAATTAAAGCATATTCATTTCATAAATTACATAAGGAAAAGAAAGTACAGAAGAAAATATATCAATAAAAGGGTTAGATGATCTCCTCTACACTCCTCCTGGAACTTACCGAATATCTTCCACAAACACAAGCCAAAAACTTTAATGGAATGTATCTAGTACTTCTCTGAATTCCCTTATTGTCACTCCTAAGGAAATTTAAATACTTTATTTTAGAATATGTTGTTGACCTCATATTTATATGAGGGCATCATCCTAAACAATCCAGAGTCCTAATTATCAATATGGTGATTGACAATCTCCCAATTATCAAACATCTAGCAATCAATACATTATACATCACTATAATTAGTTAATCAATCATATATTAAATCATTATTTCAATTATATTGTAAATATACATGATTACCATCAATCAATCATTTGCAATCATCCAAACCTACAATCAACAACTCTGAAATCAATTAATTAATCAAACTATAATAAATTAATTAAGTAGCTTATAATCATCAATCATTCAATCAATAAATAATTTTATATCCAATCAATCAATCTTCCAGACAATCGATACTTTATTCAATCCTATAATAAATCAATCAATCTATAGTAACCTATAGTTGTGTCCTTACATTACAATCAGGTAGCTTAGTGCACTACACAACTCAGTGCATTGTCTTCTTGACCTCAGTCTTGGTTCAAACCCCTTCACTAGGAACTTCATAGGCTAAACCATTAGTGAAAAGATCCGTTATCAATTAATTGACAAAATTAACCCTTTTGCTCTAGCTCACGTTTTCCTAAATGACTAATAAACCAATAAACTCCAATTGAACTTTAGATCACTTCTAATCTTCATCAGACTTCTACAAATTCTACTCCTTGTGAAATGGATTAGAATAGTTACCCTAACTTAATCAACTAAATCAGAATTTGGTCAAATAAGGT
>NW_021361948.1:0-203 GCF_001605985.2 Dendrobium catenatum | reverse complement strand
GGATACCCACCCTGCGCTATATCAAATGAACCATACAATTAAAAAAAAAAAAAACAATATAGAGACTGAATACCTTATTAGATATACCAAATAAGTTTTTCAAATTAACAATGCAAAAAATTTATCATGACTATGAAAGACAGCATTTATGATCACCATAACTAGCTCGATCCCAACTACTCAGGAAAAATATGGTTATCTAT
>NW_021361947.1:0-225 GCF_001605985.2 Dendrobium catenatum | reverse complement strand
TGTTTTCCCTTATGTCGGGACCTTTTGGCAGTGGGTTATTGGATATACATCCAAGTGTCACACCCCAATGCTCACCGTACATATCTTGTTTCTTTCTTCACTTTACAATCATAATAGATGGTTGGCTTTTAGCTCTATCAGGACCTTTCAGTGATGAATCTTTGGACATAAGGGCCAAATGTCAGCTCCTGATGTTCACCGTACAGAGCTCAATATCTTCATCAA
>NW_021361946.1:0-417 GCF_001605985.2 Dendrobium catenatum | reverse complement strand
TGGATATTCGAATAATGCTGGGACCTAAAATTCTAACACTATCACCAGGTATATTCTAGCCCGCAACAATTTAGTGATGTCTATGGGAATTTCTAATCCCACTATCCTAAGCACCACTTCGATGTCCAACAGACACAGTAATCGTAACTTGGGAGACTACCACTTCAACACAATCAATCAAAGATTCAGTCCCTGAATCAAGGATTGTAAGTGTCTACCTCTTTTTGTCCCCGGTGGGCTAAAGCCTGTCGGGGAAGGGACTTCAAGTCAATCCTTGGAAGACCGCATCTAGAAGATAGAGGAATCTCAAAATGAGGTCATTTAACTCCTACGAGAGACTTAGAACCTAAGACTATCAGTTCATGAAGAGATTCTTCTCACTCAAGATCTATCACAAACTGAGGGTGTTCAATATGA
>NW_021361945.1:0-1641 GCF_001605985.2 Dendrobium catenatum | reverse complement strand
TAATTGAAGATTTAGTGAAAGAATTCATAATATACTTATTATCTACCCTTTTCTTTCCCATGACCAACATTCGTGTGCCTTTTTTAACATGATTATACAGACGTTTTTGGCCTAAATATTTGCATATATGGTTTTTGGAGCATACAAAGATCCATGACATAGTGGTTGACCTATTATGACCCCATTTTATTCATTGGGATGGAAATTTTATGTATAGTGAGAAAGATGTTAACAATTTATTTGCTAAACTTGATTATGCTAAGGTTACACACCAAGATGCATTCATTTAAATTTCTATTTGAATTATATATTTTGTATGGCTTAAAAGAAATATTATATAGATTTTGTGACATTTATAAGAAATTACAGAAACTGAGAAGATGTTATTTGATAGTTCTTTAGCATATCCACCAAAATAGAAACTCCAAATTGCACTACCCCGCCAGATAACCCCAGAAATCTCATCGAGGCCCCCCACTCCATCTCCAACCAGTCCAACCAAGATTCCAAGCCCAACTCAAATTCCAAGCCCACCACCAAGCCGTAGGAACCGCTCATAGAAAGAATATCCAGTGCTCCTGTTTCAACTCCAGTCGAAGAAGATTCTAATAGACAGAGCCTGTGTTGAAAATCTATTTTCATGAATTATGTTTTGATTATTAGAAAACACTCTTATTTCTCTACGACTGCCTTTTCTACTGATATTTCAGGGCCACAAGATCGGACAAAAATTAGAACAAGCTCAAGTTTGGGTAGACTAGGTTTGAGTCAATCTGTAATTTTCTTTTTCCCTTTCTTGAGCCAATAGTAACCATTGAAGTGTTCTGATGCTAAGTAACCCTACACACACACAAACACTTGAGTGATTGTTTCTGTCTGACTTAGAATTTTTGTTTTTACTCACATCATCCCGGATGATATTATTATCGTCCTAGACGATAGGGTTCAAAACAGAAACCCTAATCAGTCATCTTAGTTAAGGCAGCCGTCATTAGCCGATCGGCCTGGATGATACATGTATCGGCTTGGACGATAGGCTTAAAATAGAAAGAATCAGCCGCCATGATCTATTTAGGCATTCTTTATTTTTGGCAATCAGCTAGGATGATATTGTATCATCTTAGATGATTTGATACAATTATGCCTAAATTAATCTGGCAGTTAAGGAAGGCAATTAAGGATGATTGATATGATCACATGATTCTGGACAATCTCATGATCGGCCAGGACGATCAGTTCAAAAACATTAGTTGCTTATGGACAATCAAGATCGGACAGCTCACATTCTGGGCGATGGTCTGGCCGATTAGAATTGGCCAGCTCAAATTCCGGGCGATGCTCTAGACAATTTTCCTCTGATTTGAACTAATCATCCGGGACGATCGTGTGATTGGCCAGGATGATCAAGATATTTTGGAATCGTCCAGAACTCTTTTCAGAGCGATTGTCTAGACGATAATATGTGATTTGAACTAATCGTACATGACGATTTATATTCATCCTGGATGATAGGAACACATTTCTTCTATTCATCCCAGATCGTCCTGGCTGATTAGGCTCAAATTGCACTAATCATACAGAACGATATTAATATTGACCTAGTCAATAATGTCGGCAACTTGCAATTAATGAGCTATTTTG
>NW_021361944.1:0-1235 GCF_001605985.2 Dendrobium catenatum | reverse complement strand
AAATTTGGATCTATTCATTGTAAGTGACTAAGCTCTTATTTCTCTTTTTAATGATTTTAATTTATATGAATTTTATCTCTTTTAAATCAATTAAAATTTTTTAATCTTTTGATTTAATAAGTTTCCATCATGCAAGTTTGAATATATTATAGATTTGATTATTTGAATATTACTTTAATTTACTGTATTAAGTTGACATTAGTTTTGATGGCCAGCCAAATCATTTCAAATGGATCTTCTATTTATTTTGCTTTCTATTATTTTATTTTCAAAAAAATAAATTATGATGAAAATTTAAGAATTTATTTAGGATAGCTTTCCGTCTTATTTACTTTTCAAACAGTAGCTATTACTTTATTTTACTCTTATTTTCTTTCTACTTTTTCATTATTTTTAGAAAATTTTAAGGTTAAAAACTAATTTCTATAATTATAATATTGAAGTGGTTTTCTCTTCAGCAATTTCACAATCAATTTTTTAAAATGTTATGATTGTCACAAATAAATCAACCGGTCAAAATTCAAATAAAATAATATGAAATTTTAGGTAAATGAGCATTGCAATCCAAAAAATAATTTCGCCAATCAAATGCGCATAGCTCATATCTAGTTTATGAATAATGCTGCTTTTCAGGCGAGAAGTTTTATGTTGAAATAACTAAAAATCTGCCTTAACTATAGCACATAAATAGAATATTATTGTTAAGTTTACCCTCTTTTTTATAAAAATTGACGCTAACCTTTCATGCAATCCATCTAATGCTCAGTTTTGTATTGTGCTTGATCATGAATAAGTCAATGTATTTATATGTAGTGGACATTCACATTTTAGCAAGTTTTAAAATTAATACACATTTATTTTCATGATTATCAGACTTAGGCTTCGTTTGGGATGATTTTCTTACTGTTTATGAAATAATTTTTTAATGCAAAATATTTTTAAACTAAAAAAATTGTTCAAAAAAGTTGCTTCGGAAAGTAGTAAGAAAGGTGTACTGCTTCTTAAAGAAATTATCTAGTACCAAAATTTTAATTATTGTACTAAAAAGCTACTTTATTAAGCAAAAAAAGTCGTAAAAACGAAGACTTAGACTTTATTTGAGATTGTTTTTTTTTCAATATTGTTTTGCTTCTTTCAAGAAATTTTTTTACTAGAAAGCTATTTTAAAAAGAAGTAAGAAACTATCACAAATGAAATTTTAATAATTATAATATTTATTTTAAAGAAAAAAAATA
>NW_021361943.1:0-213 GCF_001605985.2 Dendrobium catenatum | reverse complement strand
GGACTCCAGTCTCTATCTCTAGTATGAGTGGTAGCACTGGGGTTTGGAGTGCCACAACAATACTCTGCATTTTGTTTCCAACATAATACTCAAGTATACAACTTCCAATGATGTACGGTTATAAAGCGCCCCCTAACCCCGAGCAGGGGAGGTTCCCCTACAAGCCCTCGATGCACGTGATTGATGGAATTCAAATATGAGTCAACAATAAAA
>NW_021361942.1:0-207 GCF_001605985.2 Dendrobium catenatum | reverse complement strand
TATGATTAGGGTAGGATTAGGCCTGATTTTTGTGTCTCCTGAGGGTCATACTCTACGGTACTCCTATAGTTTATCAAAACCTCGTACCAATAATGAAGCTGAGTACGAAGCTCTGATTTTGGGGCTAGAGTTGGCCATTCAGATGAGTCTTACGCGGGTGAAGATCTTTGGAGACTCCCAACTGATAATCAATCAAGTGGCTGGAGT
>NW_021361941.1:0-1750 GCF_001605985.2 Dendrobium catenatum | reverse complement strand
CTATTAGTACAAATCAAGGAAGATCGGCCAGAGCACAACCCTGGGAACAGTCCTGGATGATTGAATTTTGGCTTTATCGTCCAGGCCGATCTCACGATTGTCCGGGCCGATTAGTTCAAATCAGAGGTAAATCGTCCTGAGCACAGCCCTGGGAACAGTCCTGGCCGATTGAAATTTGGCTTGCTCATCCAGGCTGATCTCACGATCATCCTGGCCGATCGGATCGTATCAATCATCCATAATTACTCCGTTGATTTCCTGATCAATTAAGGCATAATTTGGTAGTTTCGTCCAGGCCGATCTGGGAAACGTCTTGGCCGATAATTTAAAATACAGTATGCCTAAACTGTCTAAGGCGGCTATCTCTTTCTATTTTGAGCTTATCGTCCTGGCCGATACACGTATCATCCAGGCCGATAGGTTAATGTCGGCTGCCTTAATTAAGAATCCTTAATTAGACTTTCTATTTTGAGCCGATCGTCCAGGATGATATGAAAATTGGCCTGGCCGATGTGGGTAAAAATAGAAATTCTAAGTCTCTCAAGTGTGTGTGTGAAGGGTTACTTAGTATCAGTCTTTTTGGCCATTACAAGTAGACTCAAAAGGTGAAAAATAAAATTACAAACTGACTCAATCGTAAACCTACGCAATCCTGAACTTGGCTTCTTCTTGATCGTCCGGTCTTCGATTCCTAAAAAGTTAGAAGCAACAAATAGTCCAAGAGAAGTAGTGTTTGTCAATCATCAAAACATAAGCCATGAAAAAAAAGATGTGCAACAAAGCTATTTTTTTTTGTATCTTCAGTTTTTAGAACAATCATTTCACCTGCATCCACAAGTCTTTGACCCAAATTTTGCTCATAGGCAATGAGTGAGCCAATCAAATTATCAATAGAATATTTATTCAAATCTTTTGATTCATAAATAATAATTACTTTAGCATCAAACTTATCCAGTAGACAATGAAGAATTTTATTAACTTTTTCAACTTTTTGAAATTCTTTTCCTAAAGCATGCAATATTGTTACAATTGAATGGAAAATCTTTATATTGCTTTTTTGTGCTTTAAATTCTGATAATTTTATGATTAGTTCATCTCTATTCCATTGACTAAAAGGAATGTCAGTTTTAATTCCATCTAAAATACGTGACGGTGATGGATAACCAGTTAAAATCATATGTCACATGCAAAAATCAATCGATTGTAAAAAAATAGACATGCGAATTTTCCAAAAATCAAATGTAATATTTTCAAATAAAGGTGGTCTGGTGATTGAATAACCTTTCGTAATATTATGATTTGAAAATTTTGACGTGGATCAAAATTCAAAAGCTTTTAAAAACTTGATTTTATGAACACTGCTCTAATACCACTTGAAAGTGCTCTAATACCACTTGAAAGTTCGTTAGGGATGTTGGCTCTATGAACTAGCCCAAGGCTAACTAAAAGAGGGAAGTGAATTGGTATTTTAAGAATCTTTAAATCAAATACAACAAACCAAAAACACCATAAAGAAATCAACGATGCGGAAATTAAATGCGGAAGTAATAAAGAAAGAACACACCAGATTTATAGTGGTTCGGTCAATCCTTGACCTACGTCTACTCCTTGGAGGCACCCTCCAAGTATTGTACTACAAAAGTGTCTCTCATTTAGCCCCCACAACTAGGCAGAGAAGCCCTTACAAAATCACTTCCACCTTCCCCGGTGCGGCAGAGTCGCCAGTGAAAGTTCATTAGGGATGTTAAGC
>NW_021361940.1:0-226 GCF_001605985.2 Dendrobium catenatum | reverse complement strand
TTAGATTTTGTTTGGGATGATTTTTTTATTATTTTTTAAAATAGAATTTTAATAAAAAAATTAAGAAACAATAAGAAAACTGTCCCAAACAAAGCCTTAAGCTTGGTTTGAAATTATTTTAGAAAGCATTAAGAAAGCTATTCCAAACAAAATCTTATTTGAAATATGATTCATTGACTATCTTTTAGTAAGTAACAATTTTATATAATAATGTGCATAATAGATG
>NW_021361939.1:0-229 GCF_001605985.2 Dendrobium catenatum | reverse complement strand
GAGTCATAAGGAGTTCTTATAGATATGCCGACGGGCGTCCGAGTGACGACTCTTTCTATTGAAACCAACGTATGGATATCTACAACAACAATATGGATTCTACAACAGCACTATAGATTTTTACAACAGCACTATTGATAATAGCCAGTGTTTATGCTTGTCCAGTAAGACCGTTGTGTTGAAGTGCATGTGTACTGTATTGACATATGGATTTACTGCTTTATTGATT
>NW_021361938.1:0-398 GCF_001605985.2 Dendrobium catenatum | reverse complement strand
TTCTCTTTTAACTATGCCAAACTTTCTAGCTACCCACACTCTAATTCCTAAGAAGATGTTGTATGAGGTGGAGAAACTTTGTAGAAAGTTTCTTTGGCATAAATCGGATGGAGATCATAGTCTTCATTATGTGGCTTGGGAAGAATTATGCAAACCAAGGTGTTTGGGTTGTTTGGGTCTTCATTCTCCTCTAATGCGTGTTAGCTCTTTGAGATCCAAGTTAGCTTGGGATTTTTATCAAAAAGAGGACTCTCTTTGCTATAAAGTTATAAAGCACAAATATGGAGATGTTTTGAGGATTGGAACTCATAAGAATTGTTCCTCAAATGCTTGGAAAATTCTTATTGATGGGGGTAAACAATTAAAGAACATTACTAGGTGGAATGTGGGTAATGGTG
>NW_021361937.1:0-250 GCF_001605985.2 Dendrobium catenatum | reverse complement strand
TTAGGCTTTCTATTACTTAAGGGGATTCACAAGCAGGCTCGAGCTCGTTTACAGTGGGACGACCTCGACTCGAGTTCGAGTTTGTTTTCCGACGAACAAGCCGAGCTCGATAATGCCTAAGGTCGACTGGCCTACTGTCAACATGGTCATGTTCCCGGACCTACTTTTTTCGTGGTTTAAGTTCTTCAAAATAGAATCCTTATCCAAAAATTAAATAAAGACATCAAAAAAAAAAAAAAAAAACTCGAAG
>NW_021361936.1:0-504 GCF_001605985.2 Dendrobium catenatum | reverse complement strand
GTATGAAGTGGCTACAGACCTTGGGTGAAACCAAGGTAAACTGGGGGACCATGGTGATGGAACTGATGGTAGAGGGAAAGAGGGTGAAGCTGAAAGGGGAACCTGGATTATCCAGAGCTGGAGTGTCTCTCAGGTCGATGGTGAAGATGATCCATGAGGAAGGAGGAGGGTTCCTTGTGGAGTTGCAGAGCTTGGAAGATCGTCAGGAAGAGGAAGACAAACACATTCCTGTGTCAGTTCAGCCCTTTCTGAAGGAATTTGAGGATGTGTTCCAACCTCCGGTGGGACTACCACCTGACAGAGAACGGGAGCACCAGATTATCCTGAAAGAGGGGGTATCCCCTATCAGTGTGAGACCTTACAGATACCCTCAGATGCAGAAAGATGAGATTGAGAAGCTGGTGGGAGAAATGCTAGAAGGAGGGATCATTCAGCCCAGTGTGAGTCCTTTCTCTAGCCCAGTTCTGCTGGTAAAAAAGAAGGATGGGAGTTGGAGGTTCTGTG
>NW_021361935.1:0-203 GCF_001605985.2 Dendrobium catenatum | reverse complement strand
ATAAAATTTTTTTAACTATAATTTCTTGTATCTAAAATTTTATTTATTTAAAATATAAAACTAAATTTCTTAGTTCTTATCCACAATACCAAAGCAATCCCCGCACTCAATAACTCATTCATCGACTATTCTCATTTTCAATTCTCTTTAGCGAGTCGCAACTTTGGTTTCACAACAATATTCGATGTCATCTCAACATCAAC
>NW_021361934.1:0-308 GCF_001605985.2 Dendrobium catenatum | reverse complement strand
CTCTTTTACAAGCAGAGAATCTCACTCTATTTTCACCCTCCTGGTGTGGTCAGAGAACCACAACTCTATTTTCACCCTCCTGGTGACGGTCAAAGAACCACGATCTTTGCTGAAGAACTTCTTCTTCAAAGCCATAGAGATTTCTGGCAGACACTTATAAGTACTAGACTAGATCCTTGCTTGGGGCAACCTTGTGAATCACCTCACAACTTCTCCCTCACAAAATCTCCCTCTTTTCTCTCACTAAGCTCTTCTTCTTCTCTCCCTCAAGCTCTCTCTCTCTAGAAGAACATGCAGCAAAAAATATC
>NW_021361933.1:0-702 GCF_001605985.2 Dendrobium catenatum | reverse complement strand
ATACATCGGTCCCCACAACCGTGTATCTATTTGATAATTCGAACCCTGTCGACTCCTATTGATCCGTATAGAAGGATCGGGTTCTGTGGGCTTCAAGCCTTTGTTCATGAATTTTCTTTGTTGAAGGCTTTAAAGGCCGAATATGAATGTTGTAGACGTCTTCTGTCTGCTTGTATCAGTGTTGCAGATCCGGTGACGATGCATTATAGATTGTGGTCGCCTTCTGTCTGCTTGTATTAATGTTGCAGATCCGGTGGCGTAGCGTTTGTAGATTATGGACGCCTTCTGTCTGCTTGTATCAGTGTTGCAGATCCGGTGGCGTTTTATTGTAGATTGTAGACGCCTTCTGTCTGCTTGTATCAGTGTTGCAGATCCTGTGGCGTATGTTGTAGATTGTAGACGCCTTCTGTCTGCTTATATATATGTTGCAGATCCGGTGGCGTTGGATTTTGATATTGACTCCCCCTTTCTCAATCACCGGGGTAGGTTTTCTTTTGGACTTTGAAGTCCACTGATTACTGCTTTGCTTTGAAAAGATCTCATTTCGAGATCTTTAGTGTAGTGGATTTCTTCGTACATCGGGTTGCTATTGTACTCAAAATATTTGAAGATCTTGATCACCGTTGCTATAGGTGATACTTATACTTGTGCCCACAGTGGTTCGCCGTGCCTACGATATATCCACTATTGTTATCCACAAGT
>NW_021361932.1:0-355 GCF_001605985.2 Dendrobium catenatum | reverse complement strand
TGTAATGTGTATGACAAATTAATGAGAAAGAAGGTTTCCCACTGCAATTTCTCCTTTCCTGCTTCTCAATTATTCTTATTATAATATCTCTATGTAGGCAAAGGGGGTCTCTTCATGGTATCAGAGCATTCAGGTTAAGAAATTTTTTTCTCTGACCTGCGATCATGGCGGAATCATCAACCACCTCTTCCCCTCTACACACAATTTTCACTACAGGTTAAGTTGTCATTCCTCCTCAACTCAAATTCTTCAAATTATTCATGTCCAATGTCAAAATTATGGCCTCTTTTCAATTAACTACTGACAACCATTTGATATGGAAGTCCAAACTTCTCAAATTATTCTTGGTAAATGA
>NW_021361931.1:0-285 GCF_001605985.2 Dendrobium catenatum | reverse complement strand
ATCTTCACTAAAAGTCTCATTTCTCCTATAAAGTGATCAAAAAGAGGCATCCATAATGTATATTGGGATTTCAGTGGGAATCTTAGGATGAATAATATTGTACTTCTTTTCTAATATATAGGTCACTTATGTCCTAGGGAAATATTTTTCTTCCACCTATGAGAAGGAAACCTAATCTCAGAAAGGTTATGAATGCAATCTAGAATAAGTTGAGCTTCATCAATTGGTTGTCCAGTCATGATTAAATAGGTTATAATAGACATAAGAGGAATCATATTTATGCGA
>NW_021361930.1:0-971 GCF_001605985.2 Dendrobium catenatum | reverse complement strand
GAGCATGTAGAGACTAAAAATCTCAAAGTTTCACCCACGCATCACTTTTGAACTACTGCCCAACTATCAGAGTTAAACCACCACCTAACAACCAATGTTAAACCACCACCATATCATTTCCTTCAGTATATTCCCCAATTGATGCCATCAAAACATAACCTAATTATTATTATCGGAACACCTTCCAACCACCACCATTGAAGTAATGTCAAACCACCACCATTGATCACTACTGCCAAGGATTGCTACCAAGCAACACTCCTTTAACAACTGTTACATGAATATAGTTCTTCAAACTAAAATTGCCTAATTAAAGTCCTTATTATGATCACCACTTGATTTTGATCCTTATGATCATTATCACTCGACTACGATTCTATGGCCATCATTATTATAATAAGATTCTTCTTACCACCATCGATCTGCTACACTCCTTTCAAATTATTGACCAACTATGATGTTCTGACCACCTTCGCCCCACTACAGTTATTTGAATCACCTTAAACCAATTATGATCCATTTGGTCATAAACTCCCGACTACGACCCTCTAAACTCCACCACCCGGGTATGATCCTTCCGACCATTATCATCGGACTATAGTTCTTCAAACATGTTAC
Organism: Dendrobium catenatum; assembly: GCF_001605985.2. NCBI lineage: Eukaryota > Viridiplantae > Streptophyta > Magnoliopsida > Asparagales > Orchidaceae > Dendrobium > Dendrobium catenatum. The sequence goes on along the minus strand of NW_021361930.1, from coordinate 353 downwards.
CCAACTATACTCCTCTAACCACCATCATCATTCAATATCCCTCTAACCACTATTGCCCTGGTAATGATTCTATAATCATTGACACCTAAATATGCTCCTCTGATCATCGTTGCACGACTACTAGAATGCCCCAGAATCCAATTTGAAAGAATTATTCTTTTGATCTTTTAATAAACAATAATCATCGCTATCTAATATCATCTATCAGTAATAAATAATATAACAGATTCTATAATTTAAAACATCAATGTACAAATCTATATTCATTCTCAAAAATTATATATACTACTTAAGACTATAACAAAAAGAAACAGAACCTGAAGAATCATGACCAGCCTCACACTCCTGCTTCT
>NW_021361929.1:0-286 GCF_001605985.2 Dendrobium catenatum | reverse complement strand
TGCTCTTAATCCTTCTGTCCTTATGTTTAGGAAGATGCCAAGGTCAGCCTTGGTGATTTCAATTTTCTTTTTGAAAATAAAGGAACTGATGACAGAATGGTCGTAGTTGAACAACATGTTTGCCAAAAAATAATGAAAGATTTCTCTGTTATAGAAGTGTATTAAAGTGAGGATTAAACCAAATTGAGTAGAGGCAAACAAGTGCATTACCTTAAAAGTTAATTATTCCTGTTGGAGAACTCTAGATGGGGTAATTTTAGTGGAGAAAAACCTAGCATAGGATTCT
>NW_021361928.1:0-1193 GCF_001605985.2 Dendrobium catenatum | reverse complement strand
ATATACTGGGAGCCATCATTGTCTTCATGCTATTGGCTTTTGAATCCTATCCGGCTAGGCAAATTTGAAAGGGCTAAAACCCTCCCTACCTCCCCTCGCAAGGAAGGGATGTCGGGAGGCTGCAGCGGCAAGGTACAGTAGCGGAAGGCACGACAGTGCTAGTGGGCTAGCAGCAATGCGTGGGCAGCGACATTACGAATTTTTTAGCAGACGCGATGCGAGGAAAGAGATGCAACACGCGACAGGCGATGCAGCGCAGGCAACGACTCGATGCGATGGGTCATTCATGGTTATTTTCGTATTTCCAGGTATACTCAAATCCGACCTAATTTTTTAAATGTGGCGAAAACCCTCACCCGAACACGACTCGGGTTGCTTTTGGGTCAACCCAAACTCAAAATTTTTGGATCAAGTTTTTGGATCATGTTAAATATTGACACATCTACATTACATAATGATTGGAAGACCTATACTGGGACACGTTGTCGTCCGAAGCCCTTGGCTATCGAATCCTATCCTGTCAAGCGGATTTGAAAGTGCAAATGCCCTCCCAACCTCCCCTCGCGAGGGTGAAATTATTTTGTGCGGAGTCCAGATGGGAAGAACCATCCGGATTGTTGTGTATTTACTGAGTATTTGTAAATACTCAATAAATACGCATCAAATCAGCAAATATTTTATAAATACTTAACAAATACTCATCAAATACTCAATAAATACTTAAAAATACTCACAACTGAGTTTTTGTTGAGTATTTATAAATACGCAATAAATATGCAATAAATCCGGACGGTTCTCCTCGTTCGGACACCGCATAGAATAATTTCTCCTCGCGGGGAGGGGGCGCTAAGTAGTCGAATTTTCTTAAAATTTTGGAGAATAATTTGAGAGCTTCATTCAATTAATTAATCAATTTAAATATGGTGAAACTTCATTTAGTTAATTCAATAACTAATTTATTAATTTAAAATAAAAGCGATTAAATTAAAATTTTAATTAATTAATTAATCAATTTAAAACACTGTCGTTGCCCGGTCCCAAGTCCTAGATGAGAAAAGTTGAGGGTTGTGTTAGGTATTCGACAGCCAGCATAAAATTTGTCGAACAATAATGACATGAATCCTTTAAGAAATTGGGTTAAAGCTAGGGCGTCCCTTGGAAGCGACGCGCTGTATGGCCTGAATACAGTGACA
>NW_021361927.1:0-499 GCF_001605985.2 Dendrobium catenatum | reverse complement strand
CTACGTCAGGTCAGAGGACGTAATAATTGTTCCTAACATAGATATCATGAATAAAATTTATTAAGCTTTCTATCAACTAAATAAATTATTTAATGCTCAATTCACATCGAACATCAAAATAAACTCTAAATGCAATAATAATCAGGACTATTGATGTTGCAACCACCTATCCCTTCTTCACAAATCAAAATTTCTTATATTTGCAAATACCTATTAGGGTTAAAATTACAATTATGATATCATTATTAGTGTTGTTATTTTTTCTATCGCAACTTCTCAACTAACTTATGCAAGTTATTTTTATAATTCCATTGGTCCATGAGAAGTCACCTCATGTTCCCTACTAATCCAGGTTCACAATATTTAGATGATGAAACATTTGATGCATGACCACATTCTTCTATTTTTATATGAATGTTGGCAAGTTCGAGCAACTTTACTATCCCTAGGTAAGCCTTTAAGCTCCATTAACTCTCATTAAAAATGAATAATATAATTT
>NW_021361926.1:0-324 GCF_001605985.2 Dendrobium catenatum | reverse complement strand
ACTTCAACTTGAGGTGAGGGATAGAGGTGACAATCCTGAAAATTGATTGGAGCGGCCTTCCAAAGATAGCGTTATAAGCTGATTCAGACTTTACAACAATAAACTGAACGGAGTGTGTGGATTGCCGAGGAAATTCTCCAAGTACAACTGGGAGACTAATTATCCCTTCTGCTCGTACAGGTCGATTATCGAACCCGTATAGAGGGCCTGCAGCTGGCTGGAGTTTTTCTCTTGTGAGTCCCATGTTGAGGAAGGTAGAGTAGAATAAGACATCCACAGAGCTGCCATTGTCTACAAGAATCCTCTTAACGTTGTAGCACGGGT
>NW_021361925.1:0-251 GCF_001605985.2 Dendrobium catenatum | reverse complement strand
CTCAAGTTAGGGTGTAGCTAGATTACTTTTATTTTTTATGTGAAGTTATGGTTTTATGCATTATTTTTTATATGTATTTATTATGTGTCCAGAATAGAGATATCTACCTTGCAGATGCTATGTATATGCCCAAAGGGAGCATAATAAAAAATTAAGTAAAATTTTATTATTTTGCGCGTGATTGAATGCTAATTATGCTCTATGTAGTCATGATTAATATGAGAGATATTTCTTTACATGAAGTTGTGCTA
>NW_021361924.1:0-298 GCF_001605985.2 Dendrobium catenatum | reverse complement strand
GTTAGTTCTTTTTAATGTATCATTATCAATCCTCAACATTTTCTCAATCTCTTTAGATTTCTTAAGATCATATTTAAGTGAGGTGTGTGAAACTTTTAATGCATTATTTTCATCAATTAATTCCAAATACTTTTTGTTTAAATCGTCAAATTCATCAAGAAGAGCCATGTGATTTGAATCAATAGTTGCATGATCTTTGAGAAAAACTTCATGCACTTTTTGTAAATTTAAAAGTTCTAAATTTAGGCTAGCATGAGTTTCTTTTGAGTTTTTTGTATGATGCATGTATTTTCTCACA
>NW_021361923.1:0-213 GCF_001605985.2 Dendrobium catenatum | reverse complement strand
GAAGTTTGAGAGGGAGAATATGCTTGGAGTGGGTTTTAAGGGAGTGTGAAGGGTATTTCATATGGTTTCTATGGAAAGCTCATACCTTAGTACCATCATATTCAAGGTTCATTTTGAGGGATGTTTTGAAAAGAAGAAGATTCTTTGGTGTTAAAGGACCTAACTACTTTGTTGTACAAGGGAAAGTGAATGGGATTCTTAGTTTTTTGTCGT
>NW_021361922.1:0-282 GCF_001605985.2 Dendrobium catenatum | reverse complement strand
CCTCCCTCGAGTTTACAAGCTCAATCAAAATTGAGTTGAAATTTTAGCTCATTTATGAGGTGGTCTTTAGTCACTTATTGAACTAAGGGTTAGCTCATTATTAGCTAACATTTTAGTTCATATTTATCTTTTTTATTAAATATTATTTATATATTTTTTTATTATTTTTATTTATAATGTCTCTTGGGTTCCAAAAAGGGCTTTTGGAATTCCCAGAAAGTTGTTTCGTTTTCCCATGCCGTGGCTCCTTGGCTTCCACCATGGGCTGCTGTTTTCCGTGCC
>NW_021361921.1:0-881 GCF_001605985.2 Dendrobium catenatum | reverse complement strand
TCCAAGAGGGGTCTCTTGGGTGCCCAAGGGGTCATCTCATGCATTCAAAGGACTTGGTTCAAAAATTTGAAAGAGAAGGGGTGTATGGAATAATGGGTCAAACTTGGTTGACTTGGTCAACCGGGTTGACCCAAGGTCTGGGTTTGGGTTCAACAAGTTGGGTTTGATATTTGAAACTTATTGAAAGTGGTTTCAAAAAGTTTAGAATTGATTTGATTTGAAATGGGCATTTAAAATCCCATAAGGGTATTTTGGTCAATCTTGACCCATTGGTCAACTAGGGTCAAAAATGGGTATGGAAAATGCAATTTACTGCTCAATGGGTTACAATCAAGGGTCTGGAAGTGATTGGAGGCTTTGATAAGGACTCCAAGATCAAAATCTCCAAGGTGTTAAGTCCAATGGCATAGGCTGTAAATATTTGAAGGTTTTACAGCCTTTGGATTTTAATTCAGATTCTGGGGTTAGAGATCTCAGAATGGGCTTAAAAATTGGAGGGTAGCCTCTAGATACATGTCTTATCACTTTGTAAGTGATAGACCCTGAATCAGAGGCCACTTGACTGGGTTTTGAAATGTTTGAAAAATCTTTGAAAAGGGTCTTTAGGAGAAGGCCTTAAGATTTTGGATTTGAGTTTGGATTTCTGGGTTTGGATTGGATTTTTAGTTTGAATGATTAATGTTGGAGTATCCAAATCATTTACAATCATGTGATGATTGTTAATGAATGGATAGGGTCAAAGCTAGATCAAGATGGAATCAAAGTCTAGATTGAAATTTGGGTTCTCAAGTGGATTGAATCAAAGTTTGGATATGTTTGAAATTTGAATTAATTGGGATTTGATTTGAATGAAGCTTGAGATTTAAATTGATTAAGGGTAG
>NW_021361920.1:0-217 GCF_001605985.2 Dendrobium catenatum | reverse complement strand
ATGTCGAGTTGACTGAACCACTATAAATATCTATGTTGTTGACCCCCCTCTTGGTTAGCTTGGGCCAGTTCTATAGGCTTAACATCCCTAACGAACTTACAAGTGGCATCAGAGCAGGATTCATAAAAACTGAGTTTGAAAACTTTTTGAATTTAGATCTATGGCTAACATTGGGAATCATAATACACCGGAAGGGTATTCCATTACCCGACCACCT
>NW_021361919.1:0-225 GCF_001605985.2 Dendrobium catenatum | reverse complement strand
TGAGAAACACTTGGAAATCCAAGTGTTTCCTATCAAAGATGTGCTAAAAAGTAAAAAGGAGGGGTGAAAAGAAAGGAAATATTAAAAAAGTTACTAGTAGAACATGCAGGTGACTTGGTTGTAAGGAAAACCTAGACAAAAAGCTAAAGAAAATATAAACATGGAGGTGATCTTATATGAACATGAATGCTGGAGAAATGGTGAAAATATAAGTTGGAAGAAGGG
>NW_021361918.1:0-313 GCF_001605985.2 Dendrobium catenatum | reverse complement strand
TCCCGCCTGGAAGGGACTACCAGCTAACTCCTCCTAATATCTTTTAAAACCATGTTTCCGGTCTTGATGCAAATGTAGAGTGGTAGGGGTCATTTTTATTTAGAAGGTAGGATTTAGAAGGTAGGACTTATAGCTTGGCTTTGAGGCCAAGATGCCTTAGCATGTGGGTATGCAAATGCTGACGCATAAAGAAAAAGACTTTTGTTATCTAATCCTTAAGTTGAGGCATTCTACATGTGATATGTTTTTGGCTATGCATGATTGTTTTAATTTTTAGAAAACTTGGCTCCTTGAAGGGAGCCATGCAATTTTC
>NW_021361917.1:0-292 GCF_001605985.2 Dendrobium catenatum | reverse complement strand
TCTGTCAAGGAGATCCGGTTCTCTGCCGACACTTAGAGAGTGTGAATAGCTGCGGGTTCTCTGCCCACACTAGGAGAGTGTGAAAAGTCGAAGGGTTCTCTACCCACACTAGGAGAGTGTGAAAGGACAGATGGTTCTCTGCCAACACTGGGGATAGTGTAAAAGGACGACGGTTTTCTGCCAACACTGGAGATAATATAAAAGGACGACGGTTCTCTGCCACACCTGGTAGTAGGCTTCTCTACCTTATTGTGAGTGCAAAAGGAGAGACACTATTGATATTAGTGCAATA
>NW_021361916.1:0-316 GCF_001605985.2 Dendrobium catenatum | reverse complement strand
TTAAAATCGGCCCCGGACGATCCATTATTGGACAATCGGCCGGGCCGATCCATTGTTCTTCCTAGATGATATACGTGGTAGTGATTTAAAATGTTTTAACTTCGGCCGGTACGATCAATTATTATGCATCTTCCTGGACGATACACCTAATCAGCCCGGACGATCTGCTTTTTCAACGGTTGTTCGGATTGACTCCTCGGGCCGATCGCCTGTATCTAATCAGCTTGGCCGATATCTAATCGGCCCGGACGATTGGACCATCTTTTTGACTAATTGGCATGTACGCAATTATTGAGCCATATCGGCCTGGACGATT
>NW_021361915.1:0-212 GCF_001605985.2 Dendrobium catenatum | reverse complement strand
ATATATTATCATCTTGGATGATATGAATAAATTTCTTATGATAGTTTCAAATCGTCCTGATTGATTGGGCTTAAATTATATTAATCGTACAGGATGATATTTATATCATCCTGGACGATAAAGTCAATAAGTTGCATTAATAAGCTCATTTTGAGATCTTCTATTTAAACTTTTGCATGACACTTTGTAAGTGTCTTTGGAAGCCATTGTAG
>NW_021361914.1:0-206 GCF_001605985.2 Dendrobium catenatum | reverse complement strand
TTAGTTGTAAATCAAGTGTGTGTTAATTGTCCATAAAGTTCCGATTTTCTTTCTATTAGGTTCTCGATTTTAGTCATATTTTACAATGAAATAAGTTTTATTTTGATTCATGTTTTACATTTGTTGAAATGGAATATTCTAATATAAAAGCTGGTGTATGGAACACACGAAACCTGCAACAAATAAGAAAAACAGGAAGGAAGGAA
>NW_021361913.1:0-1639 GCF_001605985.2 Dendrobium catenatum | reverse complement strand
TTGGTTAGTCTAGAAATGGATAGTAAATTATGAGATAGAGAGGGCACATGTAAAATATTTTGAAGGTGTAGCTTACACGTCGAGTCCGGTAAAGGCAGTATGCCTTGTCCCGAATTCTGAATGGGAAGATTGTTATCGTTTGCAATGGAAACAGAATCGTATCCATTGTAGGGAGTAGCATGGGCAATATTCGTAAGATCAGCGGTGAGATGCGACGAAGCCCCTGAGTCCAGGACCCAGTCCGTGGACGGTACATGTTGCTATTGAACGGTGACTCGGTGAGTGCCTTCGAGTTGGTTGGGACGTAGTTGATATTACACCGGTGCCAACAGTTCAGTGCCGAATGTCCGATTTTGCCACAAATTTGGCAAGTTTGTCTCTGTCCTTGGTTAGAGTTTTGCGAATTTGAGACGGGTTGTTGAGTCTGTCGTAAGTTTGTGCTTCTGTTGCGATTCTTGTTGAATCTTGCTTTGCCATAATTGTTGTGGTTGGTCATGAGAGCCACCGAGTCAGTTTGGTGCAGAGTTTCCTTCATCTGTTCTTGATGGAGATTTATCTCCTCACTGCATAAAAGAGAGTAAAGAACATCTAAACTAATTGGATTTAAAGATGTTCGAATGGATGTCTTGAACGCATTGTAATTGGACGGGAGTCCGTTCAAGATGTATAGGAAAACATCCTCGGTGTCGATTGTGGAGCCGGCGGCGGCTATGCTGTCTACGAGGATCTTGATCTGTGCTAGGTACTGTTGCATAGATCTATCTTTCATTTGTATTTGATGTAGCTCGTTCTTGAGCTGAATCACGCGGGAACGATTTGTTGGTTGAAGTCGTTTCTCAAGAGTGATCCAGACTTCATGTGATGATTTCAGGTTGATGACGTATGATAAAATAGAAGCAGAAATGGTGGAGAAAAGTGCCGATGAAAGATTTTGACCGGTGATCTTCCACTGTTTGTATTCGGCGATAGAACTTTCTGGTGGACATACTTCGTGTCCGAAAAGATAATCTGCGAAGCCATTTGCAAAGAAGTTTTGATGGATCTGCAGTCTCCATATCGCATAGTTCTCATTGGTGAGAAATGGGAACTAGGCTTTTGAGATTTGAGATGAGAAATTTCAATTGTGGCAGAATGGAGAAGACGATGGGAGGGACGACGGAAGATGCGTTGGAAGGGGTCGAAACCCTTGATCTTTGATCTGCCATGAGGATTCGTTGCTGTGGAGCTTTTCTTGCTCTGATACCATAAAGAAGTTCTTGTCTCAGAACTTTCAGTAGAAACCAGAGAAAGACAATGTCTTATTATTAAAAAAGTGTGTACACAGGTAGCTATTTATAGAAGCTGAGTTACAAGAGATAGACCGATCTTTAAGTTAACCGTACAATTCTTTTAATGGCTCTTCTTGCTGACGTGGACATAGGCTTTAACAATATCAAGAAATGTCTGTAGTTTCATGGTTGCTTCAATACATTTCTCCTTTATTTCTTCTGACGAACCAATAACCTTGTTGACCTGCTATAAAAAAAAAAAATTTGCTTACCTACTCTCTGCCGCTGCACGTCTCGGACACGTCCGCATTTCTCCCACGACGCACGACCTCGCGTCGTTAAAGAGCCGAGGAGAAGAGGACTTCGGGCTT
>NW_021361912.1:0-303 GCF_001605985.2 Dendrobium catenatum | reverse complement strand
AAGTTTTCTAATTGATTGAATTTTAATTTAAAAAAAAATATATTCACTAATTCTAGAGTAAGATGTCACTAAGTTTTCTATGTTATATGTTTCTATCCTAAAGTGTGCATGCATCATAAGTCTAAGTTTTCTAAGACTCAGTCCTTCATTTTTTGTCCTTAAGTGTCACTACTGTTATATAGGGTGAAATTTTTATTATTACTAACCCTTAGGACTTTGAGCGTGTGTAAAAGGGGTTTAAGGATCTAAAAGCAAATAAAAGTAAATCTAATAAAATTGAAGTTACTACAAGGACCTAAAGGA
>NW_021361911.1:0-345 GCF_001605985.2 Dendrobium catenatum | reverse complement strand
TATCATACATAGATCCTTCTTATTTTTTCCTTCTCCATCATCAAGCCTCTCAAGAAATGTATGACATCCATAGTTGACTTGTATTATACAATAACATTATATATATTTTCAATTCTGTAAGCCGTAGCAATTTTAACAGTTAAGCAAACCCTGCATCTCAATTCACAACATATAAAACTTTCAAAATTATCTAGTTATTTGTAGCAGTTTCAGTAACTACGAAGGGAATTAGTTGTGGCTTATAGCACAATTAAATTAACTATCAAGTTCATTACAGTAACAAAAATAGATCGATTTACGTTAACTTTTGGGTCAGTTTTCTTACTATTTTATTTTTCAGATCAT
>NW_021361910.1:0-296 GCF_001605985.2 Dendrobium catenatum | reverse complement strand
TGCTAGAATGGATATTGATGTTGCAATTTTTTATATTAGAATTTTTCACAAAGATAGAGGAGGCCTTCTTTGGCTCTATGATTGTGATGGTCATATTCAAATTTCTTTTTGATTAGCAATAACTTAATAACTAATGGTAATAAATAAGATATATGAATATTAAAACTATCAAAGACAAAAGCAATACAAATATTTTCCCAAAAAAAAAAAAATCTATTACTACTAAAGTATAGAATAAACCATTCATTATTAAAAGGAGCAAATTTTTCTCATGCAAATAAAAAAATGAAAGGATG
>NW_021361909.1:0-367 GCF_001605985.2 Dendrobium catenatum | reverse complement strand
TTAGAATAATATAGGGTGGTATGCATGTAATATTAAGGTTTTAGGTGTTAGATATGTAAATAGGATGTTATAAAGTGGTATGTATGTAAATTTCCCAAAAAAAAAAACTATGATGCAAAATTTTGGTTGGCCCTTCGTTACTCCAAAGATCACGTTGTGCACTTAATTAGTCCTAAAACTATACATGTTTTTTAATATAAAATGAATAATATCGTGGATGAATATGGTAAAATGAAGTGAGGTTTATAGATAATTATAGGGGTGTAAGTGAGATGAACAGATTCGTTAGCTAGCTCGAACTCAGCTTCATAAATGACTCGTGAGTTAAACTTGATGAGCTAACGAGTCAACTTGAGATAGTCTTGAC
>NW_021361908.1:0-769 GCF_001605985.2 Dendrobium catenatum | reverse complement strand
TCTCTTCATTTTCATCGCATTCTTCTTGTTTTCTTCCTTCCACTTAAATTTTCTCCTCTTTTATCCTCCCGTTTGGTATTTTTGAGTAAATTGGGTTGGTTGAATTTTTGTATTCTTTATGTCTATCTATAATCCTTCACTTGTACTTAATTGGCATGAAGTTTGATTGAAAGATTGTTTTGTTTGACTTTCTCTTGCGTACTCCCTTCTTAAAGAGAATGACTTCTTTAGTTTGTGTTCATACCATCTCTTGGAGCAATATTTCTAGACCTTGTTATTTTAGTTTAGTTTGGGACGGCTTTCTTCTGTATTACAGTATCATTGTGATAACTAAAGTTAATGTTGACTTTGCTGCTATTTATTTTCTACATTTGTTTTTGGTTTTAAACTTGTTCTAGTTTGATGAACCTATATAAAGCAGAAGCTTCCTTCATTAGCTTTTTTTAAATCCTGCAGTTTTCTAAGGAACTTTTTTTTTTATAGTTTTTTTATGTTTTTATCTGAGCTTTTAGTGAGCTTTAACCTTGGCATGTCGGCTCAATCCTTCTTCACCTCTATCAATTTAGCATCCCTAGTAATTTCAAATCATATTTGATATCAGAATAAGTTGATTCATGTTTTTCTTTAGTTCTACCTTAGTTTATTAGCATTTCATCATCTTGAAATTTCTTTTTCATCACCATATTGTCACAATGACTAGCTGTGGATACCCTTATCGAGGTCATCTTGTGGATCATCAACATGATGAAATCCTTATTAGACTATAAGA
>NW_021361907.1:0-205 GCF_001605985.2 Dendrobium catenatum | reverse complement strand
CATATGGAATGTTAAATTTAATTAGTTAATTTGATTTGATTAATTTACATTGATTGCATAGTAGAAATGACATATTTTTCTATCTTTATTTCTTACACGTCGGTCTTTGATTTAGCCTGGAATTCATTTAGAGGCTCGTGAGGGTATGCCAAAAAGAATTTTTCAACTTTAATTAAGTTAAAAATTTTAAGTAAACATAAAAACT
>NW_021361906.1:0-1625 GCF_001605985.2 Dendrobium catenatum | reverse complement strand
ATTCTAATTTCCAAAAATAAATAGCAATGACATATCATATAAGAATTCATAAGTCATCAGCACTATCATCACTAAATGGTTCTTCATTTGAATCATCATTATGATAAACTACTATCTCCCCTTCCTCCTCTCCTATAGAGTCCAATGTCAGGCATTTACTTCAAGATTTATGTAAGTTTTAATATATATAGCGTGAGGCGTAAGTCTCATGCCAGTAAGGTGAGACGGGCCTCAACCAAGTTGAGGCGCAAGCCTCATAAAAAAAACTCAAGGCGTAAGCATCGAGGCGTTTTTTACTGGAATTGTGCAAAGGCGGACCTCAAGGTGAGCCTCATATTGCGCAATTTTAAAACATGGATGAAGTGGAGAAATGCATTGGGCTTGTTGTGTGATAAAAAAGTACCCCTCAAACTTAAGGGAAAATTCTATAAGATGGTGGTGAGGCCTGCAATGCCTTATGGTGATGAATGTTGGCCATTAAAAGAGAAGCATAATAGTAAGTTAAGTGTGGCAGAGATGAGGATGCTTAGGTGGATGAGTGCCTTTACCCTTAGAGATAGGATACGAAATGAGCATATATGTGAAAAGGTTGGAGTAGCTCCAGTAGAAGATAAGATTAGAGAGAGTCACCTTAGATGGTTTGGTCACAAAAAACGGCAGCCTTTCAATGATTCGGTTAGGAAAGTATAGGTATTAGATTTGACTTACGTTAAGAAAGGTAGAGGCAGACCTAAAAAGACTAGGTTAGAAAATATTATGAATGACCTTTCTTTATTAGATTTAAACGATAATTTTACTTTTAATAGGACACAATGGAGAAAAATGATTCATGAAGCCGACCCCACATAGTGGGATAAAGCTTGATGTTGTTAATGTTGTTGTTGTAGATTCGGGCAAGGAAATCCCGATCAAATCGTGATAAGGGTTAGCATTCAGAACTGTCGATGGAGTTTTGGATTGCATCTCAATGAGCTTCATCATCATCTCCCCCATCCCTCCAAATAAGCTCTGCATCCAATTCTCCATGGTTGGAAACAATCCTTCCATGGTTGAAAACCTTCCTTCCATGGTGAATAATCTTTCCTTTATGCCGGACTAAATTTGTTCCAATTCGTCTTCCAACGCATCCACCTTCTTTGTTTCCATTTCTCCAAAACCTCGCTCTAATAGCAATTTGATGCGTCTTGGAAGTAAAAATAGCAAAAAAATAGAAAGAAAATTGCTAGAACGCAAAAAAATGGTTGTTGTTTTTTTATTATCTCTTCAACATAAATAAAAGATACAAATGATCGACTATTCAAGAGGTAGATCGGCTCTCCCACAAACCCTAGATGACGCTAGGAGACTCACAAAGAACAAAATATCAATGAGTGAGAAATTGCATTGATAACAAAATACAACATAATTAGGTCTAAATAGGCTCACTTTAAACTCCTCCAAAATTGACTCTTTCTAAAAATCTTCCCTCTCATATTTGAACTTCAAATTGGAACTTCGTATATAATTTCCATCACAATTAATTTAAAACTTCCAATATTTCTCTCTTGATTCTTCCTTACCATAATGAATTATATGGTTTTCATCTGTGGGCCACTACAGAGCTAAAATTCCCTCTCTTGCTTGCT
>NW_021361905.1:0-241 GCF_001605985.2 Dendrobium catenatum | reverse complement strand
GGTAGTAGTTTGTACCCTCTTAAGGTTGCAATGTTACAGGGTTGTTATCCCCCTACTAGACATAGGAAATTGATTATTTTTGTTCTGGCTTCGTTTGGGACTATTTTTTTTCTGCTTCTTAAAGCAACTTTCTAGTACAAAAATTAAAATTTTTGTACTAAAAAGCTGCTTTAGGAAGCAGTAAGAAAGTCATCCCAAACGAAACCTAATACTCCACTAACTGTAGCAGTTCTAGGTCTAA
>NW_021361904.1:0-276 GCF_001605985.2 Dendrobium catenatum | reverse complement strand
GATAGTTTAAAAAAGACTTAGAGTTTTCTAAATATTTTCGTATGATAATCAAAGCTTACATCTAGCCTTGAATGTTCAAACTTTCGATTTGATGTTAGTGGCATATTTCATATATTTTGGGAATCCCATTTATGAGTTAAGGATTCATCATTCTATGGATTTGGCACTGGTATATGCATGTTTCTTTTAAATATTTAAAATTTGTTGCTGCATGGCTTAGATCGTTGTTGCAATGGGTCGGACAATGTATTCATCACCATTTTTGTTTGCTTAGTT
>NW_021361903.1:0-2582 GCF_001605985.2 Dendrobium catenatum | reverse complement strand
CCACCGCAGGAGCCTCGCCGGACCACCTCCAGAGCCTCGTCGGACCACCGCCGGAGTTTCTCCACACCACCATCAACAAGGCCCAACGTTCAGGCCCGATGTTTAGGCCCGACGTTCTACTGAAGGCCTGACATTCAGGCCCTACGTTCTGCTCAAGGCTCGACGTTCAGGCCTGACGTCTTCATCTGAGGCCCTCTCCTTCTCCAGAGGCCCTCACCTTCGCCAAAGGCCCTAACCTTCGCAAGAGGCCCTCACTTTTACCAGCAGCCTTCACCTTCGCCAGAGGCCCTCACCTTTGCCAGAGGCCCTTGTCTTCTCCAGATCATCATCAAAGGTCATGTGCTCCACCATAACATCACATGAGGCCCAGACTTTCGCCGGACCACTACTTGAGGCCTTGAGCTCCACCAGGCCACCACCTGTTGCCCACAGTTCTCCCAGAATACTGCTGACTACGATCATTTCGACCTCTATCGCCTACTACGGTCCGTCCGACCTCCATCACCAGACAACGGTATTTCTGACCCAGGTCTCCTGTCGACTACGGTCTTTTCGACCTCCTTCGCCTACTACGGTCCGTCCGACCTCCATCACCAGACAACGGTATTTCTGACCCAGGTCTCCTGCCGACTACGGTCCTTTCGACCTCCGTCGCCTACTACGGTCTGTCCGACCTCCATCACCAGACTACGATCTTTCTGACCCAGGTCTCTTGCCGACTACGGTCCTTTTGACCTCCGTTGCCTACTACGGTCCGTCCGACCTCCATCACCAGACAACGGTCTTTCTGACCCAGGTCTCCTGCCGACTACGATCCTTTCGACCTCCGTCGCCTACTATGGTCCTTCCGATCTCCATCAACAGACAACGGTCTTTCTGACCCCGATCTCCTACCGACTACGGTCCTTCCGACCAAACAAACATGTATATGTAACTCCTACTATGTAATGCAATCTATATGATGCATATTTGCTACATCAATATAAGCCCTTCTTCAAAGGAAGGGCCTCATTTGTAATCGACTGCAATTACTAGTGGATTCATTAAAACTGGGCCAGGCCCCGTGGTTTTTCCCCCTTTTAGGGGTTTTCCACGTAAAAACTCTGGTGTCTCTTATGAATGTTTCACCCCCTCTCTTATCTGCTTGTGTGCTAGATCTTCGTATAATGTTAAGACGTTAAACCATATATTTCTCTACCGCCGCGAATATTCCAGGACGCAACAATATATATATATATATTCCAGATTTATATTACATATATTTCATAATAAAAAAAGTTAGTTTTAAATACATAAATATAAAATTATAAAATACAAATTAGTTACATCATATTTTGATTTAAAGTAAAATTTTGATACAAACATAATGCGAAAAATTGTTTTCCAAAACTGTTTACAACATTCTAAAAAGCCAAAATAATATTTTTATTTATTCCTTTAATGTGAAAATTAGTTCTACATATTTTATCCTTTAAATTATCTTTTAAACCTGTTTCTACCGCTTAATTAAATTAAAAACCTAGGCTTTTTTTTATAAATTCGCCAAGTAGACATCTAGTAACCTGACTTGCTCATTATAAAAATAACAATACAGAGTTAATTAAGATACTTTTATTGTTATTGTAAGTAGCCATTTATGCCATTGACTTCAAACCTTGCCTGTAAATAGAAAGCCACTCATTTGATATGGATATGAAATAACATACAAATATGATCTCATTCAACACTTTTTTTGTTAAACCTTGGTCTCAGAATTTTCTTAGGACTTCTCTTTGCAATCTAAAAATTCTAATTTGGTTTCTCTTATCCAGAATTAATGAGGTCCTTTGTAATTCACAGTCATGCAAAAATATTGTTAGAATCAAGATTAAGAACATATGGCAAGATTGATGAAGAGATTGAAGAAAATAGTGCAGAAGGCAAATTTTGATCAATAAGCAGCCAAGAACGATACTGAGGATTAACGGCTACATTATAATCAATGGCAGGTTTAGCATTTGAATGTCTCCAATGCATTCCTGCATGGAACCTTATCTGATCAAGTTTACATGAAGCAACCACCGGGGTTTATTGATTCTCAATACCCCAATCATGTATGTCATCTTAACAAGGCAATATATGGTTTAAAGTAGTCGCTTAGACAATGGTTCTCCACATTGTCTTCTGCCTTGCTTCAGTTTGGCTTTACCGCAAGCAAAACAGACCCATCTCTTCTGATTTTTCAAAAAGGTTCTATTACTATGCATCTCAGGGGCAGAACCAGCTTCAATTTTGAGGGGGGGCAAGTACAATATAAAAATAATTAAATATTAAAAATTATATATATAAGTTATTTAAAAAAATTAAGCAAGAAAAATTAAAAAAAAAGTGTAATTAAATTGTCATGAAAAACACGAAAGAAAATATTAAAACTAAATTTGAAGAAATATATAGACATTTTAGGGCAAGTTAGGACAATAGTTTTTCGGGGGGAGGGAGGGGCAAAAGTAATTTTTTAGGAGGGGCAAAAAAAAATTCTCTCCTAATAACGTGGTTCCGCCATTGATGCATCTACTTATCTATGTGAATGATTTGTTTCTTAC
>NW_021361902.1:0-1267 GCF_001605985.2 Dendrobium catenatum | reverse complement strand
AGAGATTTGGGAAAAATTGTGCATCACCTATGAAGGTGCTAATGAGGTTAAACAATCCCGTTTGAATTTTCTCTTGCATGACTACAAACTTTTTCATATGAAACCTCTTGAATCGATTTCTGACATGTACACAAGGTTTACTCAGATAGTTACTTCACTACATGCACTAGGAAAAGAACTTTCAAACTATGAAAAAGTTAACAAGATTTTGAGATGCATGTTTGCCTTCGTCGTATGATGCTAAAATCACTGCAATCACTTAATCTAAGGATTTAAACACCGATTCTATTGATAACTTACTTGGCTCACTCATTACTTACGAGCAAGGGGTCAATCAAAGAAATCTTGATGCAGGTGAGAAGAAGAAGGCGAAAAAAGTTGCATTAAAGGCACACAAATCAGATTCTGAATCTTCCGGGTCTGAAAGCGATGAAGTTGCCTTCATCACAAGGCAACTCAAAAGCTTTCTAAGGAAGAAACAAAAGCGTCATAAAAATTAGAGAAAAGGTAAGGATTATAAACATGTTAAAGACTTTTCTGATGTTGTTTGCTATAATTGCAGGAAATCAGGACACGTGAAAACTGACTGCCCTACACTTAAAGACCACTCAAGCAAAGGAAAGGGTGAGGATAAACCTAAACTAAGGAAGGACAAGAGGAGAGTTCAAAGAGCATTTTGGGTGGATTCAGCATCAGATTCATCAGAGATAGAACCAGAAGATGAGACATCAAAATTATGCTTAATGGCAGACAACAATCCTGATCAAGAAGAGGTATGTGAACTTTCCTACGATTAACTTCTTGAAGTTTCAGAAAAAATTCATGCATCATATAGGAAATTAAAGAAAATACATGCTAGCTTGAAGTTAGAATTTTTAAATCTACAAAAAGAGGATGAAATTTTGATTAAAGACCATCAAACGATTGATTCAAATCATATGACATTACTTGATGAATTTGATGAGTTAAATAAAAATCATTGTGAAATAGTTGAAAAGTATGATGCATTAAATGTCTCACACACATCACTTGAATCTGATTTTAAGAAGTTCAAGGAGAAAGAGAAAAATTTGAGGATTGAAAATGAAGTCTTAAAAAGCTCAACTTTGAATATTCAAAATGAATTAGAAGCATGTAAGAAAACTAGGATGACATCTACTTGTGATCAATTGCCAACACCTAGGAAGAGGCATTATAACCCAAACCACTTAAGAAATCCCTTTCCTGGAGATAGATGTTTTTCATGTGGCATGCTAGGACACATCTC
>NW_021361901.1:0-320 GCF_001605985.2 Dendrobium catenatum | reverse complement strand
ATCCAATTCACCTCTTTTCTTTATTAGCCTTGGGCCAGTTCATGAGGGCTTAACATCCCTAACAAACTTTCAAGTGTTTTCAGAGCACTTTCAATGGGGTTGTCACGCAGGATGCCACAGCTCCAGCAAAAATACCTCCCGCAGCTTGAACACAGGCTAATTGCCACTGACAAGGAGTAGTTTTCTTATACCTGAATGCATAAACGGTCACCAAAATGAATAAAAATATTACCTGAATAGGAACGGTGGCCAAATAAACAAGTGCGACGTTTGCACTGGTGGGAGAAATATTGGAGAAAATGACGCCTGTAAGAGAGCTG
>NW_021361900.1:0-317 GCF_001605985.2 Dendrobium catenatum | reverse complement strand
GAAAATAATAAATAGAAATAAATTAGATAATTAAAACAAAAATTAAATAAATTTTAAGAAGTTGAACATAAATATAGAACAATGTAGAAATATTTATTAGATTAATTTTAGCAAAAATTAAGATCATTTTAGATTTATATTATCATCCTTTTAGGATTTGATAATGATTTAACTCAATTATGTACATATAATTCGATAACCCAAACTTGAAATTCTTGACTTTATGTGTTCATCCATCTGAGTTCTTCATGTTATGATCATCCTATAATCTTCTTCCTCCGTCAATCATGACGCATCATCATCATCCTTATACTTAC
>NW_021361899.1:0-298 GCF_001605985.2 Dendrobium catenatum | reverse complement strand
GGCAAGCTCGGGCTATAAGACCTCAACCTCTGGGAATCGAATCCCAAATTTCTAATAAAATTAATCACTTAAACATTAAATAACTTTCAATCAAATTTAAGCCCAATATTTAGGATGGGCTGGAGTGTTTCTGAAGTGATTCAGAATCTCAAAACACTCCCTACTCCTCTTCCTTTGACTCTGAAAATAAGTGTTCAGACTTGATCCAATCCCATTTGAAAATTCCTACCATTTCTCTCCTTTATATCAAGCCTTAAAATTCTTAAATAAAATTTACACCGCTATTTTAATCGAGAGT
>NW_021361898.1:0-512 GCF_001605985.2 Dendrobium catenatum | reverse complement strand
TAGGCGCAAGCCCCTATAGTTAATTACCCATCCTGATAGCAAGAGAGAACTTTCGATTAAGGCTAGTCATCAACATACAGTAGAGATACGTATATCTGGCATATAGTAGCATCATGAGTTTGAATTGTTGGAAAACTTGAAGATTTGATATTTAAAATAGAAATTTCACTACCTTGCACTTAAAGCGGATGGATGGTGGAGGAATGGATGATGGACCCGATCAAGATCCCATGGTCTTTTTTCCTGGGCCATCGTGGTCCCTGTCTACTTAGTTAGAAGAAGAAGTCGATCCAACCTGACATAAGGATCCTTATCGGCAGCCATGGGTTGCTTCGTCCAAGGGTACCTTGTAGATCTGGGTTGGATGTTTGTCTAAAGGGACCAATTTGAATCCATCTTAGCTAACAGAGGGCTTTGTGTCCTATCGATTATATCATATTGATTCATATCTCAAGAATTTGATGCCACTAAGGAACGTATTGGCTCTGGCCATAACCGCTATTTCGTGGTGC
>NW_021361897.1:0-1364 GCF_001605985.2 Dendrobium catenatum | reverse complement strand
TAAGAAGAAAACAATTTTTATGTATTATGACATTATGCCCTTCCAAATGGGGTCGGAGGCATTTTTAAGAATGCGTGTCCCTATTTAAATTAAAAGTTTCTATCTAGAGTAGTCTGCAATTGACCGAGCATTTCCTCTCATAACTCCTCCTCATCTTGGCTTTATTTATTGACCCTAAAAGCATTCGATGAGGTTCACGGCTTTCTCCAACAAGGCGGTGAGAATGGTTCACCACCCTGGGTTCTATAAGTTTGACGTTCTTATCGTCGTCAGGTTTGTATTTTCTTTTTCAAGTCATCCTTTCTCATATTTTTTGTGTTTTTCTCAGTTAAATGGACTTAAATGGATAGAAAATACATTAACGCTTTCCAAAATTAAAGAAAAGCTGAATAAAATTAAAAGGTGAATTGCTTTAGATAGGATTCATTATTCAAATTATCAAAAAGTTTTTTTTAAAAAAAAAATTTAAAGAAATAAAATTTCTCCTCGACCAATCAATTTGTTGAAAGATGTCCTTTTCCATCACGTCTAGTTCAGTTCCCTCATGGATCCCAGATTTTAGCCTTTGATATGTTGCAACACTGTTTTCTTATTCATTTTGTATTTGATAATTTTGGTGAATGTAGAAAATTTTTGATGTCGTATTTGATTACTTGCTTTTGCTATCGGCTCCATGTTTTATTGCCTTCTAAGAAATTTCGTTTGTTTTCTGGTTTTGTGTTCATCAGTGGAGGAGGTGCTGTTGCATATGTTGATGCATGATCCAACCCAAGTTCTGAATATGCCCATGAAGGTCCCAAGAAGAAATTGGTTGTTCTTGGAATTGGATGTGCAGGCACAAGTTTCCTGAAAAATTTGAACACTTCCTTGCATGATGTTTGGGTTATTTCACCTCGTAACTTCTTTACATTCACTCCCTTTCTACCAAGCGTTACATGTGGAATAGTTGAGCCTCGTAGCATAGTCGAGCCAATTCGCAATATCATGAGAAAGGTCTAAACATTCCATCAAATTTATGATAATCTTTATCAATCCATAAGACATATATCTTGGCTAGGAGCCTAGATATAAAAGCTTATTGTAGAACTAGAATTCAAAGTGAATGATTGAAGTAGGAATTTGTAATACATGTGGTAAAACAAACTAATGATTGGTCATGCTTAGTTTAACTCGTGCTAAAGTATGCGTAGAGGAAAAGGCCTACCTTATGCTAAGGCTAGCTTAGGAAAATGTACTTTTGTCATTTGTGCTTAATTAATGCTAAGCTAAGCTCATACTCGAACCAAACAAACCTTAAAAAATTTTAGTGTGAACTAATTACATTAATCTTCTATGTAAGTTTTTCCTAAACAAAGAAATGATAT
>NW_021361896.1:0-328 GCF_001605985.2 Dendrobium catenatum | reverse complement strand
GAAGGCTCAATTAAAACTTTATTAAAGATGATACAAAAAACCCTGGTTACCAGCACGACCATCCTAGGGGAAGATAGTGTGAGCGGTAGACATCATAGTCCTTTCCAAAAAAAACCCACCAAGTAAATACCCCTAGTTGCCAGCATGGCCATCCAGGGGAAAAAATGTTGTATAATTCACCGAACAAACCCACAGAGTAGCTCCAACCGTAGCAAAAAATTCTCCTACAAAACATCCCAGGCTCACAGAAATATACAGAAATCCAAAAGGAAATCGGCAAGAGAGAAGAAAGTAGCCCATACCAATCGAGCTCAAAGAAGAAACTGCT
>NW_021361895.1:0-311 GCF_001605985.2 Dendrobium catenatum | reverse complement strand
TATGTATAATTTTGTACATAATTTAAATTTTTTATACATAATGTGTACAAATATTACATAAACTCACATCCCAACAATTTTTTACCGTCCAAACTCCGCATCTTTAACGTTCAGACTCCGAATAATTTCTCCACAGGTAGATGGGAGATTATTGGGTCCAGACATGGGACACAACTTACATTCAGTACTTCATAGTACCGAGCAGTATTGAGCTCGGTACTGTGAAGTACTGAGTATCGAGCAGTACTGAGCTCGATACTAAATAGGAGATGATGTAGCACATTTTTATTGGCTCCAAACGGCATCAGGTA
>NW_021361894.1:0-216 GCF_001605985.2 Dendrobium catenatum | reverse complement strand
GGAGAAGCCTTTATAACAAACTCTTTCCACCACTACCAGGTGCAGCAGAGAACCGTCGTCCTTTTACACTATCCCTAGTGTTGGCAGAGAACCGTCATCCTTTTACACTATCACTAGTGTTGGTAGAGAACCGTTCGTCCTTTCACACTCTCCTAGTGTGGGCAGAGAACCCTTCGTTTATTCACACTCTCCAAGTGTCGGCAGAGAACTGGATCT
>NW_021361893.1:0-203 GCF_001605985.2 Dendrobium catenatum | reverse complement strand
GTTTGGATTGAGTTAAGATTTGGATTGAGCCTAAGGACTAGGAACTAGGAAAATCCTATGATCTAGGACTCAGGGAGGAGTTAAGAGTGACCTCATACAAAAATGAGGTCAACAAAACCAAGACTCAAAAATCAAGAAAAAGACTTTTGTGGCTACACTCTTATAAAATTGAGCTGAAGAAGCTTGAAGTCTTTCAACAGTCT
>NW_021361892.1:0-227 GCF_001605985.2 Dendrobium catenatum | reverse complement strand
GTTTTTCTGTTCTGTTGTTTTTCTTTGGGTCGTTCCGTCGTATCGGCATGGCCTCTAAGCTCAAAGATCCTTGTTTTTTGGGTGGGGTTTCTCACTCTCGCTCTTTTCGTGAGGCGCTTGCTGGTTCGAAAACTATTTTCCCGGAGCTTCGGAAGGCAACTTTTCGTGGTTTACCGTCTCTGTGGGTTTCGGATATTAAAATTTCTGAACTTGCTCTTCCCTTCCAA
>NW_021361891.1:0-793 GCF_001605985.2 Dendrobium catenatum | reverse complement strand
CCAATCCTTAGCAAATGTGATATCTGCCTCATGAAAGATCATACTTGTGAGATATGTTAGCTTAGTTTGCTACAACAACAACAACAAGTCTTTATCCCACTATGTGAAGTCGGCTACATGAATCATTTTTCTCCATTGTGTCATGCTAAAAGTTAAATTCTCATTTAAATCTAATAAAGAAAGATCATTTCTAATATTTTTTAACCAAGTTTGCTAATCTTGTAAAATGGTAATCCTATACTATTGGTTATGAAATGAAAATGTTAGGCTTTGTATGGTAATCTGGTCTAATTATTTTGGCATAATATTGTGCGTGAAAAGAAAATGTTGCTATTGTCATAAGAACTCACAAATTGCTCTTGAAGTAAAGCGGTGTTCTTCAGTATTTGCAAAGGCGGGTTAAGGTTTAAAATTTGTGTAATATGAAATTTGTTTGCTAATCTGGTACGTCTAACTATGCTAATTATTGTGCTATAATATTGGTTGTAGAATGAAATTGTTGCTTTTGTTTAAGTAGAAAACAAATTGCTCTCAAGGGCACAGAACAAAAACTTTTAAGCCTTATTTTATATTATTAATATGTTTTTTTCTATTGAAATAGAAGCCCAACTAATTAATTATTTTTAAACTTTGAAATAAAAAAATTTATATTAAGGTATTATAATAAAAATTTTAAAATGCTAAATTGAAATTTTTAGATTTTCTTTTAATATAAATACTTGAAAGAAATTTTTTGCTCTAATATAAGAAAAAAATTAATTACAAAATAAAATTGCTGGTCAGTTAATAAGTG
>NW_021361890.1:0-316 GCF_001605985.2 Dendrobium catenatum | reverse complement strand
TTCATAAGCAAAAACAAATACTTATGAAGGTCAAATATAAGAAAACCACAACTATACCAACCAAACCAACCAAAAATACACAAAAAGAGCTAACAAACAAAGCAGCATACCAAGCACCAAAACTGCCCATTAGCAGTTATGCGCTAGGAACAAAAAAATCAGATTCCCTCAGAAAGCAATCCAGTAGCAGCTGAAGAGTGAAATAGCAAATCCAACCATAAGATGAGCTGAAACTGGAGTAGAACATCACAGGCACGCCAGGGAAACCTGAGAGAGGAAAAAGCAATGGCAAAGAAATAGCATAATAAATAGAACC
>NW_021361889.1:0-227 GCF_001605985.2 Dendrobium catenatum | reverse complement strand
GGGGGCCTCCTCTCAACTGCCTCTGAACTCTGAACTGCCCGTCTGATCATACCTCTTGTCTTGCGAGAGAGTGCAAGCTGCCACTCCTCCCCAGAACTAAGAGGTACTCTACTGTCACTGCTCTGAACACCACACTGACTGTCACACTGACTGGAGCTGGTAATCATCTGAACTATCTGGGCCACCTTTCCTTGAGGATGTACCAAGTCACTTTCCTGCAAGTGAAT
>NW_021361888.1:0-392 GCF_001605985.2 Dendrobium catenatum | reverse complement strand
AAGAGGAAAAAAATTGTCAGCAAAACATTTTAGAAAATTTAGATCAGTATTAATGTGAAGAAATAAAATATTTGTCAAAAGGCAATACCAACAAAATCTCAAAGTTGTCAAAACCAAATCAGCCATACCAAAAAAATGAGAGGGTCAAGATTTAATGGTTCGATCAGGATGAACCAGAGGTTGAACAAGATGACTTAATAAATATTAGAATTATTTAAATAAGATCAAAATGATATAATAATTATGTAATAATATAAATTTGTGACAAAAAATAAATAGAATTCATACAAAAATAATATCTTTTGTAATTTTAAATTTAAATGCCTCTAATCTTTAAATTTAATTCATATTTAATTCACTTATAAATTTAATATAAATTATTACTAATTTAT
>NW_021361887.1:0-264 GCF_001605985.2 Dendrobium catenatum | reverse complement strand
GCAGTTTCCTGCTGTTGTCTCGACGTCCAGAAGACCTTCAATCGCCGACCAGAAGGTTCCCAAGCCCTGAAAGTTGCTGCCCACTCTCTCAAGCACCTAAACGATCACCTCGGGGCCTCGAATATACTTCCCTTGGGTAAACTCTTCCCCCGAATCTTTTATCTTCGTAGTGACTCTCAATTGTGGTCTAGTAAATTCATGACGAGCATGTTAATGCTTCTCCGCTAAAACCTAGTAATTAAAAGAGTTGTGTGAGGGATCTTT
>NW_021361886.1:0-211 GCF_001605985.2 Dendrobium catenatum | reverse complement strand
CTATTTTGTGCATATTCTGTAACTTTTATATTTTCTTTTTCTTCAAAAAATGAAGTAAACCGTAGCGCAAACTTAGCGCAACTTAGCGCAACTATATCGCAACCTTAGCGCAACTATAACGCAACCATAGCGCAATCATAGCGCAACCATAGCGCAACCATAGCGCAACCATAACGCAACCATAGCGCAACCTTTGCGATAAGTCAACATA
>NW_021361885.1:0-215 GCF_001605985.2 Dendrobium catenatum | reverse complement strand
ATAACATACATATAACTATATAATTTAATTATTTTTTCAGTATAAAATTCATATAAATTATTTTGAAACTTAAAAAATTATAGAAAAATATCAATAATTAAAATCAATTTATTTAAAAAATACTTGTGAAATCGGTTTGCAAAACAAACACCTGACGGTCCAAAAATTCTCACTTGTATCGATATGTATCAATTTCTTAATGATTTGTACTAATG
>NW_021361884.1:0-218 GCF_001605985.2 Dendrobium catenatum | reverse complement strand
ACCTTTGCAGAGTTGGAGCAGCTGTTTGTGCAGAGGTATGTTAGCACAGAGCACAGAGTTACAGTGGGAGAGCTAGTGGTGACCAGGCAGCGTCCCAGAGAGAGTCTCACATATTACATAGTCAGGTGGAGGAATCTCAGTTTGCAGTGCGAGCCACAGTTATAGGAGCAGCATGCAGTTTAGATCTTATTGAAGAACATAGATGGTCCGATAGCACC
>NW_021361883.1:0-1082 GCF_001605985.2 Dendrobium catenatum | reverse complement strand
ACCATGGCCTCTATCTTGGTGGGGTCAGCTGCCACCTCACTCTCTGAAATAATGTGTCCCAGATACTCCACCTCCTTCTGAGCGAAAGCACACTTCTTCTGATTGAAATATAGCCGATGCTCCAATAATGTCGTGAGTACCACCCCAAGATGGGTGATATGGTCCTGCAGAGATTTGCTATACAACAAAATATCATCAAAAAGGACTAAAACAAACCTCCTCAAATAGGGTTGGAAGACTTGATTCATCAGGGCTTGGAAGGTGGAGGGGGCGTTAGTGAGCCCGAACGGCATCACTAAAAACTCATAGTGACCTTCGTGTGTCCGGAAGGCCGTCTTCTGAATGTCTTTAGTCCTCATCCTAATCTGGTGATAACCATACTTCAAGTCCACCTTGGAGAAGATGGTGGCTCCTCCAAGCTCATCCAAAAGCTCATCTACCACAGGAATGAGAAACTTGTCCAACACAGTCTCCTTGTTGAGGGCCCGGTAGTCTACACAGAATCGCCAACTACCGTCTTTCTTTTTTACCAAGAGTGCAGGACTGGAAAAAGGACTCACACTGGGCTGGATCACCTGAGCCTCCAACATCTCTGCTACCAGCCTCTCAATCTCCTCCTTCTGAGCATGAGGATATCTGTAGGGTCGCACGCTGATGGGTGCTACCCCAGTCTTCAACACAATAGCATGCTCCCTGGATCTGATAGGGGGTAGCCCCTTGGGCATCTGAAACACTGTGGAGTGCTGCTGTAGAAGGTCCTGGACCACCTCAGGAATGACTTCTGGCTCTCTTTCTGCCTCCATGCCCACCTGCTGTAGCTCTACCAAATAGCCCTCTCCCTCATCCCTCAAAGTCTTGAAGATGGACTTCAAGGCCACTCTGGCTCTGCATAAACTGGGGTCTTCTTGTAGTGTCACTCTCTTGCTCCCTGTCCCATACTCCATGTATAACTTCTTCCAATTCACCTTCATCTCCCCCAAGGACTAGAGCCACTGCATCCCCAATATCACGTTCGTGCTTCCCAAGTCCAACAGTAGGAAGTCTTACACTGTCTCCTCTCCTTGCAATGTGAGGGTCACTCC
>NW_021361882.1:0-206 GCF_001605985.2 Dendrobium catenatum | reverse complement strand
CGAAAATAGCAGTTTTTTGGTCCAAAAAATTCCAAAAAAAATCCCAAAAAATTTCGAAAAGTTCAAAAAAAAATTTAGAAAAATTTGGGGTTTCAAAAATGATAATAACTCCCCCTTTATCTCTCCGGAACCTATAAATAGGCCTCTAAAGCCTTTAGGAAACTTGCAACTTCTCCTTTTCTCCCTCTGGCTTTCCGACGGTTGAG
>NW_021361881.1:0-952 GCF_001605985.2 Dendrobium catenatum | reverse complement strand
TTTTAAGAGTTTTTTAACTAAAAAATAGCTTACAAAACAGTAAAAAATAGTCCTAAACGAAGCTTTAGTTTACGTTATTGTGAAGCTTTTATTAAAAAAAATAATTTTTTTAAAGATGGTTATGAAGATTATAAATATATATTTTCTTAAAAAATAGAGCATTAGTTTCTTCAAATTAAGCTATCACATTTAGCAACTCTCTGCAAAAATAAAAATTTCACCACAAAATTTTCTAGAAAGCAATGAGAAAGCAACAATAAATTAGCTTATAACATAACGGTAGTTATAGTATGAAGAACAAAGCAATATAAAAACTGTCCCAAACAAACCCATAGTCTCTTAGAGTATGTTTGGAATGATTACATCTTTTTGAAAATATAGTTGTAAAACTGTTGTAGAAAAATCAAGTAACTTTATTTAAAAATTGCTATAAGAAATAGCTTCTAAGTGCATAAATTTCTATAAAATAATAAAAAAAAAAGTAGTCAAATAAAATTCAAATTACGGTATAAAAAATAAAGTAAGAATAAAATTAAACAATCTGCATTTAGGAAGTTTGATAAGTCAAATTATTATTAAATATTAGCTTATAAATTATGAAGAATGCTTTCAACTTATTGAGAATCTTCTCTATTAAATATCCTTAATATGACGTGCGAGATGGTATTTCATGTTCGTTTCAGCTTTATAAGATTTTATTTTAGTTGCTCAGAGATTTGCATTTTCTGCATATTGACAATCCTATTTGAGCTGATGTTTTTTTTTTCTTCTTCTGAACATCAAAAATATATAAATTTCTAGCTTTTTATTTCAATTCTATTAATCTCCCTGGGGGTGTCAATATTTGACACGACACGACAACCCGATCCGGATTTGCAGATTTGACCCGTTTGATAAAACTGGTCGGGTCGGGTTGACCCGGCGGGTTGCCGGGTCAACCCGAAAACCCGTT
>NW_021361880.1:0-218 GCF_001605985.2 Dendrobium catenatum | reverse complement strand
GCTTTCAAGAGTACAAAAATCTATAAGTTCGTTGATCGGCACAAAATTGATTGGCGGTACTCTTCCATTTACTATCCAAGAGCAAATGGCCTGGCAGAAGCCTTCAACAAGACACTGGTGAAATTGTTGAAGAAAATCCTTACTAAGAACAAAAGAGAATGGCATACGAAAATGGCAGAAGCGCTATGGGCGTATCGTACAACTTACAAAACGCCAAC
>NW_021361879.1:0-792 GCF_001605985.2 Dendrobium catenatum | reverse complement strand
TGACTGAATTTTAGGATTCAATATTAATTTATT
This sequence comes from Dendrobium catenatum, assembly GCF_001605985.2. NCBI lineage: Eukaryota > Viridiplantae > Streptophyta > Magnoliopsida > Asparagales > Orchidaceae > Dendrobium > Dendrobium catenatum. The sequence goes on along the minus strand of NW_021361879.1, from coordinate 759 downwards.
GATCCTTCATAGATGCTTCATTAGATGTTATGTAAGAAAAATATCGTTCAAATTAAAATAGGAGAGATGATATTTCTTTATTTTAAATTTTAAAGAAAATATTGCCTCATCTATATGAAAGGAGGGCAACTTGGTCTATATAAATAGAACTGGTTGCAATGTTTCAATACTTTGAATTTCTTTTACTCTATATTATTTTCTTATCACGAAAAGCCCTTGAATGAAGTTTTTATAAGTTGGTGCAATCCTAATAATTTTTTTGAGATTAAAATTTATTAGAGATTTTACATTTTCTTTAAAAGATTAAAATTTGAGAACCGAATTATAAAAATTAGAATTATATTTCACAAATGTGACTAATTGTAGCAACTTCCATTAGTTTCATGCAAAAATTCTAACTTTAAAAAGCTGAGTTTCTAGCCCAACACTATGAGAAATTATTTATTGCGGAAATTGAATGTAAAACATTGTCAGGAGATCAATCAAAATACGTCATGTCAATGATATCAAGTCATGGTACTAAATCACGGTACCGAGCACATGTGTGATGTGGCGCATTCTGATTGATCTCCAAACGACGTTGAGCATCCGCACAGAATAATTAATCAAACAGATGACTCAGCTGAAACGTTGAAATATGTCTGAGTTGAAAGAAGTCATATTTGCTACCATTGTTTGTCTAATTCGATTAATACCAAATTGTTTTACAGAAGAATAATGAAAATACAAACGGTAACCTTCCGAGAAACTCTTGAAATT
>NW_021361878.1:0-1515 GCF_001605985.2 Dendrobium catenatum | reverse complement strand
TTTGATTTGACTTGATAAGCAAGTTGGCTTTGTGTTGCCTATTAATTAGTATGCCTAAGTAGAGAACTTGCTTTGATTTACTATTCTGAATATTTTGATTAGAATATTAGGACTTACTACTATATTTGCTCTAGAGGCTTAATCAGTTAGGATTTAAAATCTTAGGCTCAAGGGTATTGATGTAAATCTTGATGTTGAATGTAGATGATTTGTAAGCATGGATATTATGACCGTTTCTTGTAGGCAAGATGCTCTAATAGTGGTGAATCACCAGGACACTAAGATCAATTGGCAATTATTAAGATCATACCGGAGTCCTTGGCCCATCAACCTGACCAATCAAGCCAGTATTATGTGTATAAATCAAAGTTCAGGGAATGTTAGTATGCCTTGCATACATTGATGCATATGGCAAATGCATTAATATGATTGAAATGACTGCAGTAATGCTGACATATTGGTGCACCTTTCAAAATAAGTTCAAATGCGTAAAGCAGTTCATGTTTTATGAAATGCACCATCAAGTCAATTTAAAGTTGATGAATATTTTATGATCATGAACTATGGATAGGATGAATTACATTGTGAGATCAGTTGCAGCAAGCTTACACGAATTATTTCTCTCGTCATTGAAATTGTGGGACTTATTCCAGATAGAATAGCATTCTTGCTAATTCAAATGTTAAACAACCAATTGGCACATGTGCAAGGGTTGGGTAAATTTATTACATTTAAGAAATTTCATCTCTTTTTATATGGAAAACTCATACGTGAGTTTGAGGTAAATTTAAAAGTTTTAATTGATTTGTCCATATCAACATCAATGTTCCTATCAAAACATTTAGTAGGACAAGGATTTGTTTATGGACAATCTTTATTTTCTTCTCGTCAGAGATACTATATCAACAAATGATAAAAGAAAGTTATTCTAAGCATGTGGATGACATCAAAGTCACTAAGTGATTGCATCAGCCTCCTCTCAACGATATCTCGAAAGCAATAGACAAGTTTCAACCTAACGCAAATTTAGGTGAGAAAATAAATTGCTCTATGTATTCGAACCAAAGATCAGGTGATCTTCAAAGCCTGATCAAACTAAATATTGATGGTATGGGTCTTCAATTTAGTTGAACATCAACAACTCTTAGTGATCCACTTGCATTCCTTTAAACTTTTTCACAAAGCTAGTGTTATTTTTTTTTTTCAATTTATTATATTTTTTAAAATGATTACGAGAATGACAGTGATATCCAATTCCCTTTTAATGAGTGGTTGGAAGGGTCAGATAAACCGACAAGCTTAGGTTCACTTAACAACCCTAAACCCTAAACCCTAAACCCTAAACCCTGAACCCTCACTTAACAACCCTAAACCCTAAACCCTAAACCCTAAACCCTAAACCCAAAATGTGAGATAAGTTTGAACAAAGATTGGCAATGCAAAGTCTTTAATCAAACCGAACCAAAGATTGATGGCTCTAGGACTATTCACTTACATTTTTCAGGCTATTTCACA
>NW_021361877.1:0-320 GCF_001605985.2 Dendrobium catenatum | reverse complement strand
AACGTATCCCCCAACAACTATCCAATACTATATGTAGCTGAAGTTGGGTTGGCTCACTCAACATGACCGAGCAAACATGCTTGACTAACCAATACGCTTGATGAAGAATAGTTCATCAAAGAAGTTGTAATGCAACCAAATCGTGCACTTGGTTACAACAGCGAGGCCTTCCAGCAACATGCTAATCATTAGGAATCATCTCTTGAACTTTGTAGAGTATAATTGCACCAATTAGTTTTGTCATTACCGAAACCTGTCACTTCATTAGTCTTCCTCATACACGATAGGGTATAATTCTAATAAAGAAATTTTTTGAATTG
>NW_021361876.1:0-246 GCF_001605985.2 Dendrobium catenatum | reverse complement strand
GTGTTGATGGTCTTCCAAATTATGTAGGTTAAAAAGGATGGGGAAAACCATGACTAGGTAGAGTTGATCAAGTTTAGACTAATTTGAATTCATGAAATAAGGGTATATTTTGGATAATGATGTTGCTTGGAATATATATAGAGATACTAAGCTTCTTACATACTCTCATATTAAACTATATCACATATTGTTACTAGTAATATCTTATTAGTAAGCTCATTGTCTAGCCAGGGAAAATTTTAGATC
>NW_021361875.1:0-350 GCF_001605985.2 Dendrobium catenatum | reverse complement strand
TTAAGGTTGATCTTAAGAAATCTAAAGAGATTGAGACAAATTTGAGGATTGAGAATGATGCATTAAAAGGAACTAACTTGAGGATTCAAAATGATTTTGATACATATAAGAAAAATCGGATGACTTCCACTTTTGATCTTAAGCCAGAACCTAGAAACAGGCATTATAACTCAAACCATTTAAGAAACCCTTTTCCTGGAGTTAGATGTTTCTCATGTGGCATGCTAGGACACATCTCACACACTTGCACCGTCCACAATAGTACACATTCGGTGTGGAGACCTAAGATGCATGATTCACAACATACCATACATGCATTGTATTATACTTTTCCTAAGAAGGATCCCAAA
>NW_021361874.1:0-289 GCF_001605985.2 Dendrobium catenatum | reverse complement strand
ACACACTTGAGAGGCTTAGAATTTTTATTTATACTCAAATTGGCCAGGACGATATTTACATCAGTCTGGATGATCGGGCTCAAAACAGAAGTTCTAATAAGGGGTTCTTAATTAAGGCAGCCGTCGTTAGCCAATCATCCTGGACGATACTTGTATCGGCCTGGACGATATGCTCAAAATAGAAAGATATTGCCACCATAAACAATTAAGGTATTCTATATTTTTGGCAATCGACCAGGATAATCTTGGATCGGCCTGGACGATATTCACAATTATACCTTAATTAATC
>NW_021361873.1:0-540 GCF_001605985.2 Dendrobium catenatum | reverse complement strand
CATCCACCGAAAGACATCAAGTAATGTCAACTCCTATATGCTCATTATTCTTGAGAGAGAAGCTCTGAGGATTTTCTAGAGAGAGAAAGCGTTCAAGTGTTTTTGAATTTTAGTAACCGCGGGAATTCCGCGGCTGAAGGAGGCGGCGCCGGTGCTTTGCCGGCGGCTCTTCGCCGTTGATTCATGAACGTCCAACGTTCATCTAGCTCTTTACGAGCTACTGGAAAAGCGTCTAATGGGATCGTAATCAGGGAAGGGATGAAGCCTCAATGTCGTTCGATTGCAGTGGAAGGTAAGGGAAAGAATGTCTTGTTAAATGATTGTGTTTCTTCAAAGAATTTTGATGAAGATAGAAATAAAGAGTTGTATGTTCTTGAACCGACTGTTCCGGAGGATTTTATCTTACAAGTTAACAATTTCGCTGGAGTTCTTGATTTGAAGAAGGATCGAAATGTTGAGAAGAATGTTTCATCGATGAAAGATCGGAATGTGGATAACAATGAGATGATGGATGCAGGTCATTTGAAGAATGCTGAGGTT
>NW_021361872.1:0-302 GCF_001605985.2 Dendrobium catenatum | reverse complement strand
AAAGTTATGCTAAAAAATCCTCTTTCTCTCTCTACATTCCTCTCTCTTCACCAATGAGGCTTTGGAGGCATGGATTTGGTGGAGAATGGTTTAGGAAAGCTAGAAAATATCTTAAGAAGCTTTATGATGAGACTTAGAGGCTTGGTAAGCTTTGGACAGGGGAGATTAAGTGAGAGAAGCTCAAGTACATAATGAGGCTTGATTACGGTGTTTTCCCCCTATTGAGATGTCCTCTGATGAAATGGGTTGCTGGGATTAAAAGTAAAAACTCTTAGATGGCTGCCAAGTGTCCATGGAGTTGT
>NW_021361871.1:0-320 GCF_001605985.2 Dendrobium catenatum | reverse complement strand
GCAGACACAAAGAACAAAAGTAAAATGGATGGAAGATAGAGACACTAATTCTATGGAATGGAAATTGGATTCATCAAATCAAGGATGTCAAAGGTTGTATTGTTAATGATGTGCATAGTAATTACTTATGGAATTTATATTGCACAACTCAAGTTCAATTTAATGTTGAGATTAAGATGGACAAGATGGACAACTTGAAGGACTTTATTTTATTGTAGGAGTATATTAGTTGGCCATTAATAATTACTTGCAAGATTTGATTTGCTCACAATCTAAATATCTATTAATTTTATATAAATCTTGATATAGAAATCTATAAG
>NW_021361870.1:0-215 GCF_001605985.2 Dendrobium catenatum | reverse complement strand
TTTTACTTCTATTAAATTTTCATAATCAGACATCTCGACTTCAATATAGATAGGCATACCCTGCAAATCAAGAGCAGGGACATCACTATCTGAATAATAACCAAGAGAATGTTTTAATTCTTCAAAATTAAATTGATCATGCAGAGAATCATTTTCAAGTGTAATTTTTAAGTCATCTGTAACATCATTATCAGAAATAGACATGATATAAGCAG
>NW_021361869.1:116704-128037 GCF_001605985.2 Dendrobium catenatum | reverse complement strand
TGGGAGTAGCAAATATTTAAATAAAATCTTTGAAGACAAAAGGGGGGGAAGGATCCATATGAATGACACTTGCACATAGGTTAGCTGATCCTAAGATATAGAAAGAGGTTCATCAGAGAGATCTTCTTCACACAAGTTTTAAAAGGGAGTCAGGTTAAAATTCTTAAGCTTGGATTTGGCAGCTAATGGCAATATTAGGTACGTTGGAGACACTGGGAAGGGCCTTAGGAACCGTTATCTTTTCAAATTAATGGCCTAGAAGCCCTGGAAATGGCTCAACCTGATGTAGGATTCACTGACTAGAAGAGTGCCACATATTGAGCAGTGTCCGGTATGCCCCCACCGACAATTAAAAATCTTAAGGGCTGAGTGCAAACCATGGTCAATTGTACTCATAAATTCATCAGGTCTCCTAGGTGAATAGCCTCTGGTCTTTTAAGCAATATAAGCAAGAAAAGTTGGTAAAATGGATCTTTAACTTTGGGAAAAGATTGGCTATGAGGGTTGGGCACAAGAGAAAAGTCCTGAATCCACTGATTATCGGTAGATAGCTTGAGCTGCACTCACGGTGAGAGTAGGCTGCCACGTGCATACTGGGGAAAAGATTGGGAACGACTCTCTTAAGGGCCTTCCCTAAGAATTAAGCAGCTAACTAAGAATTTTTATGTTTTAGGGGAATCTGATTGTTTAATTAAAATAAAGAATTATGATATTCTCAATAAATGCTCACACATTGTGATTTCTACCAAGTGCTATGAATGTGTAAATGGTGGGAGTAATTATGACTCACTTAAGGTAGTCAAATTCCTCATCATCTAATTATTGATGCGCATGAATGGATTAGTGACATTTCCATTATCCATGTCTACTATCCAGTGATGCCATAGCTAAGGGAACAGGCTTGGCAGAATTAATGGGGAAAGAAGACCTTGTTGAGCTTGACTCTAGTCCGTCTTTACGAAATAACTTGAGAGGTGTAGGATAAGTGGGAGATGGCAAGCCAGCGGAAGTTAAATACGACTAATTTTAATGTTATTTTACTTTTTTCATGAGACAGAGGTGGGGCCTTGCCCCTCCTTTTGGCTTTTAAGTCTTACCATGAAGTGTTAATTTGAACAAAAGACATTGTCAGGTGTGAAGTTTAGTTGGGATGACAAATCTATTAAAATTTTAATACATGTGTCCTAAGATGAGCTCAATGAGAACACAAATCTTGCATGAAACAAAAGGGTAAAAACTTATTTAATTATGATTTCTAATGTGAATACAAACCATAAAACTGTGGCCTACTGATACTTTATGCATTCAAAATTTGAAGCTAGAGGTGTCAGAAAAGTTACCTCAAGGATAACTGGCTTGTGGTAGACAAGTATTCATAGTGATATTAATTTTTTATCCATCAATATTGGCTCTTCCTATCATTGTCAAGTAGAATTCACCAAGTGTTGGATTGTTCACCAACAAATAGGGAATGTGAGTTGGGTTTAGGCCATAATGAGACAGGTTAGTATCACCCTGGGGCACATGATTAGGGATGCTTTCTTGTCGGTCATCTAGATCACTTTCATGGAGGCCCTAAATTGTAGTTCCAAATGGATGATGGGCTGAATCCTTTACATATAACTTAAATTTGTTATGGGGCATTATACATGGCAGAGTGGCCTTTGTTGTCATAATCCATTGATATCTGGCCCTAAGTAGTAGCAGAATTGTATCACCCTCTTAGAACCGTTAGGGTCTAGGGCAACAGGGTTTTGATACCTCTAGTGAACTAGTATGCGGTACCCAGCCAGGATACTACCAGCCTTTGGCAGCCCTAATAATGTAAGTGCCTAGGTATGATACTGTATAGACCTTGCTTGTGAGGATGCCACAGGCCCTACTTATCAGCGTGACTAGGCCCTACAAGCCAGTATAACTGAGGTAGAGCCTAGCAATATGCCCCAAGTCCTACCTATAGGCATGCCAAGGCCATGCTACCATCATGTACAGGCCCTGAGCACACCAATGTCTGCTAGCAAATGAACACATAAATGCTTAATTTAAGTTTTGTTGGCACCATGATAGAATGATGGGTAATCATGTGTACAATTACAAGTAAGAAATGCACTCTTTGTGGCAAAAAAAAAAAAAAAAGCTTTTTGGCTATTTTTGAACTACTCAAGCATTCTAGATGTAATAGACATTGCATGTCAACTACAACGAAGCACAAATATGGTGCAGAGTCATCATTCCATGAACAAACTTGTAGAACTTAGCTATTTTTCTATAATTCTTAACAAGAGCATAGAAAGGCTTATTACTCTAATCTGAAACATTTACCTCTTATCAACACCATACAAAAGGTATAGAACTTACCTTTGATTGGTTGTGCCTAGTTCTAAGTATAATATGTTGCTTTATATTTGATAACTCTCAAGTATCTTGATGCAAATAATATAAAATGAATCATTAAAAAACTGAAGCGGCTTAGTGCTTGTGCCTTTGATTGTTGGATTCTAAAAAAAATTAGATGTTCGTTAATATAAGTACTTAATTTAAGATTTTTGTGTATCAATATGGCTTGTGGGGCACTCATGGGGTTATGTATAAGTAAAAAAAGTAGTTTTTATGGAAAAAAATTATAAGCTTTTTGGGCATTTTTGAAATACGGGGGCATTCATAATGTAATCAGCTAAGCCTCATCTATCAGAGAGAAGTTGTGTTGCCTTATCAAGAAATATGTTAGTATTGTCAATTTGAAACATTCAACATTGTTTGTCTAATGTATGCCATAAAATATGAAATATTACAAAATACTAGTGAGCCTGAGAATTCACAATGTCTATTTTTTCTCTCCTCTCCAGTACTCCGCTCTGGCAATTGGGTTTTCCCTATTCCTTCCCAGTCACTTTCTTATTGAATCTAGTGATCTGGGTTCCTATTTTGGTTGTGTTGGACTTCTTAGTGATCCCGTTACCTAAGGCCTTTTGGCCTTTAGTTTATTTGATCTATCTATCCCAATGGCGGCTAGCCGTCCTCGTTTAAGCCCTCGCCATGGGGTAACCCACCTTCAGCATTGGTTGTTAGCAACAAAGGTTTTCTTAGTGATTTGGTAATGATTCTAACCCTAAAACTTGATCTTTCAGCAATGTTCTTGCTGGGGGAGCTTCGTCAAATGACTGTTATTATTTTTACCAAATAATCGATTAAAGGATTTCTAGATTTATTAATTTTTAGGATGATATTGTCAAACTTACATCCTCTTATCAGTTTATGATAGTAGGGAAATTTTGGTTAAAGCGTCCGAACCTTGACTCAATTAGGTATTTTTTTGGAAATCTAAAATTGTTTGGTTTTTATTTAATTGGTCTTCTTGACCAGTGGCATGTTGTTATCCAACTTACGAATGATTTGGAAAATAGCCAGATTTTTGCTAGAAGATCTTACTATATTTAAAATTGTCAAATGAGGGTTTAAAAGTGGATTCCTTACTTTGGTATCAAAGAGGAATCTCCGATCATTCCTATTTGCGTGTCATTTTTGAATATGAGATTACATTTCTTTAATTCGCATGTTCTTCACACATTGGCTTCAATTTTTGGTAGTCCTCTGCAAACGAAACAAGCTACTCTGTCCAAATCTCAGCCTTGTGTGGCCCAAATTTTGGCGGAATTGGATATAACCAAAAAACTCTCGCATGAAGTATGGCTTAGTTTAGAGAGTTCATGTTATTTCCAAAAGGTTGATTTTGAAGAATTAAATGAAGACTTCCTTATCTACAGATATTCCTAATAATGAAGAATTAAATGAGGATGGAAATCATTTATTAAAGGAATCATAAATTGTAGTCCCAAAGGAGGTTTTTGGGGGTCATGTTAAAGAACATTCAAATATACATTTGAAGGATTCTGCATAATATGAAAATGGAGGGTCTAATCATTCAAATGTTTGTACTGATGGTGATGTGGTGTAAAATCCATCTAATGGGCAACAATTGGAGAATGATGAAGGAGATGAGGAAGAACATATTGAGGAAGGAGAAATTGTCCCAATTAATGATACCATTTTATTAGGCAAATTTGTAGGTATGGATGATGCTACTATGTTGTCTTATCCTTCAAATGCCAATAAAATAGTCGAGAGTTTTACTAAAGTGGGGAAGAAGAAGTCCAAAAGTAACAAACTTTTGAAGGTTCATCTTCAAGAATTACTAAAACTTCTCATAGTTCTTCTTCCAATGGTTAAAGCCCTCATTTGGAATATTAGGGATAGGGTCAAGAACCTTTGTAGGATTCATAATATTTATGTTTTGTTTTTACTTGAACCTTTAATTTCAGATTCCAAGATTATTTCCATGTGTTCTAAACTTGGCTTTGATTTATCTTTTAGTAAATGTTCCAACAAAATTTGAATTTTCTAGAAATATTGGGTCAATTTGAATATTCTTAAAGATCTTCCTCAAATTGTGCATACTAATATAAGTTATTTACAATTTTCTTGCGTTGGGTCTTTTGTGTATGCTTCTTGTTCTAGATTTGAATGAAGGATTTTATGGGAGGAAATAACGGATTTTTGGTCTAATTCCTTTTAACCATGGTTGGTTGGTGGCAATTTTAACACTATAACTAATACTTCTAAGAGGATTGGGGGGAGACCTCGAAATTTCCAAGCTATGGAGGATTTTAATGATACATTATTAACTTTGTATTTACATGATATCAAATTTTTGGTAATGCTTTTACGTGGAACCAAGGTACAATGTGACAACATTTAGATCGTATTATTTTTAATAATTTTTGGATTGCTAAGTACCAAAAAACACATATTGACATTTTGTTTAGAATGCTCTCTGATCATGCTCTTTTACTTTTGGACATTTCTATAAATGATAATATTTTTCCTTCTAATTTTAGGTTTCAAAATATGTGGCTCTTACATGATTCTTTTATTACTAATGTTGAAGCTAATTGGCATGATCTGTTATTTACTAATGATAACTATGTTAGTATGACTCATTTTTGGCTTAAGCACAAATGACTTAAGCAAACTTTAAAATGATGGAACGAATGTGTTTTCAAAAATTTATTCTCTAATATTATGGAAGCTGAGAAACAAGCTGACTTAGCTAATAATATTTATATAAACAATCACATAGCGGGTAATCTTGTTACTTAAAATAAAACCAGGGATATTTTAGTTAACCTTCAAGATTAAGAAGAAGCTTATTGGATACAAAAAGCTTCTTGCAAGTTTTTAGCTGAGGGAGATAGGAACACTAAATTCTACCATAATATTGTGAATAATAAAAAAGTCTTTAGTTATATTCACATGATCTCCACTCCTGAAGGTCATTATATTGAGTCTCCTAGTTTGGTTTATGATTATGGTGTTATTATTTTAAGGAGGTTTTTAATAAAAGCTTTATCCCTTATTTATATTTGGATTTCTCTTTTATCCTATCGCAGGTGATGAAAGAATATAACACTATGCACACTAGAATTCCTTCTGCTTTTAAGATTGAGATGATTATGAAAGAGATGAATACTAATTCTGTTGCCAGACCTAATGGATTTACTACTAAATTCTTTCAAAAAACTTGGCATATCATTAAAGATGACCTTATTATTGCTATTGTTGATTTTTTTAAAGGCAACCCTTACCCCAATTTTTTTACTTCTTCTACCATTGTTTTGATCCCCAAGAGTGAGGTTACTAATTTCTGGAATGATTATTGTCCCATTATTTTATGCTCTTTTCTTAACAAGCTTATTACTAAATTAATTATGTCTATACTTGCTTTGATTCTTCCTAATATCATGTCCCCTGAGAAAACTGGTTTTGTGAATGGTCATTTTATTTTTTATAATGTCTTACTAGCACAAGAACTTTTTCATGATTTAGAAACTAAAATTGCGGGTGGGAATATAATCTTTAAGATTGACATTACCAAAGCTTATGATAATCTAAATTGGGATTTTCTTTATACTATGCTTCATACTTTTGGTTTTCACTAAGATTTTATTAGACTCATTAAGAATAGTATTAAGCATTGTTTTTTCTCTGTGATTATCAATGGGATGAACCATGGTTTTCTCAAATCTACTCATGATCTTAGGCAAGGGGACCCTTTATCTCCTGCTTAGTTTATTATTGTTGTTGAGTTTCTCTCTAAAGGCCTAATGATCTGTTTAGAAATCACCCTAATTTATAATATCATATTTGTGGTGGTTTTGTCATGGCTCATTTAAGTTTTTCCATTGATTTTATTATTTTTATAAATGGGTCCAGAAAGATGCTTAAAATCCCTTTTAAATATCTTGGTCTTTTTCAGTGTGCTACCAGTTTAATTTTTAATCTTATGAAAAGTTGCTTCATTATTGCAAAGTCTATTTCTCATCCTAGGATTTCTTCCATTCAGGACAACTATGGTTTTTTACACAAGCAACTTCCTCTTAAATACTTAGGCACCCCTCTCTAAAGAGGTAGGAAACAATCTCATTTATTCGGTGACATTACCTTTAATGTTAAAAAAAACTCCCTACTTGGGCTTTTAATTTCCTTTCTTTTGGCGTAAGATTAGTTTTGAATAAAAGTGTTCTTTGTTCTATTCCTATATATTTATTTCATACCATCTCCTACTAAGAATATTTGTAATAGACTTAAAAAGATTTTAAATAAATTTCTTTAAGGTTAAAGGCAGTAAATCTGTTATTGTTTGGGCTTCTTGGGGTAGATGCTATGGTATTAAGGAAGAAGGCAAGTTGGGTTTTAAGACCTTAATTGACATGGACCTTTTTTTTTTCTTTTAAACTCTAGTTAAATTTTAGGTCTAAAAATAGCCTTTAGTCCAAGTTTATGAGGGCTAAATATTGTGTTGATAAACATCCTCTTAATTGTATCTTCAAAAATGGGAATTCTTACAATTGGAAAAGGCTTTTTTTATTAAATGGGAGGTTGAAAACTTCCTTCAATGGGGTTTGGGTTGCAGGGGCTTTTTTTTTGGCAAGATAATTGGTTTGGGTTCTCTTCTATTGATAATTTACTTAACACTCATTCCATTAGTGCATGTAAAGTGGCTAATTTTTTTCAAGATGGGTCCTGGAATTTATCTTATCTTGCTGAAATAATTCTGGATTTTCTCATTAATATTATTATGAAAATTTTGCTACATCTTGATAAAAAATATTGTATTTTATTTCATAAATCCAACAATGAAAATTTCTCGTTCAAAGAGGTTTGGCATTCTATTACGTCCATTCAAACTACGTCGATTATTTTTTGCTCCTATTGGAAAAATTGTATTCCTGCATCTTACTCTTTTCTTCTATAGATAATTTACAACAATTATATTCCCATTTATACCAACTTAATGAAGAGAGGTTTCTATATGGTGTCTAAATTTCAATGCTGCTACCATATTGAGAACTTAAATCATGTTTAACTAACGGCCCTATTGCTCTTAAAGTGTGGCTTTTTTTTTTTTTTTTGACAATTTATTTACCTCTCAATTTTGTAAGAATTATAACAACATTTTTGATATTTTGCATGATTTGATGGTTCATACCAAGAAGCACATAACAAATGTGATACCTACCTTTATTTGTTGGTTTCTTTGGAAGAGTAGGAATGGGGCTAAGCATGAGAATATTATTATGAAGGCTTCATCCATTTTCAACCAAGTTAAGGATAAAGTGAGATCTTTGTTCTTGGATAAGCTGATTACTTTAGATTTTTTCAATAATTCCAATCAACTTGTGGAGCAATTTGGCATTTTGGGGGAAGGTCTTATTAAACACTCCTCCAAAGATGTTTTAGTTAGATGGATTAAACCTCATTTGAGGTGCTACAAGCTAAATACTGATGGCATTTTTACGGGTTTGAAAGCTGGTATTGGTGGCATCATTCGGGATTCCATGGGCCAAATTGTGGCTGCTTTTGTAGGCCCCGACAGGGGAACCTCTACTCTCATTGTTCAAATTTTGGCTTTAAAGTATGGTGTACATTTATGAAATTCTCTTGGCATAACTAATGTGTGGATTGAGTTGGACTTTAAGCTTGTTATACAATTAGTTATTGGAGATAATTTTGCGAACCCTGCTTATTTCTATATTATAAGGGAGATTAAACAGTGCATATCCTTTTTTACCTTCTCTTTAACTCATATTTCTAGAGAAGGAAATACTACTGCAGATTTTTTAGCTGAGTTGGGTTGTAATTTGTCTGAGTTGATGGAATTTGTGGGATCTTCTTTTCCTTATAGGCTATTGTGCCTTGCTAGACTCGATCGTTTTAATGTTAGATTTGCTTAATTTAATTTTTTCTAGTTTTTATATGTTCTCTTTTACTGATATTTTTCTTATCTAGTTTTTCTGGAACAAATCGATCATTGTAGTGTCTATTTTTCTCGCTATTTTAACATTATGAACAATTGTTTTATGGTTCAGCATTAGTTTGCGATTCATCTCAATATCATCATGGTTGTTTCTTGCATTCAAAATTACTAGATTGGGATGGATTTCAATAATTCTTAGAGAAGTTCTTAAGTTGTTCATTTTTTAATTTACTGCTTGTCTTAAACCTAGGCTTATATGAATTGGATTCCTGCTTTTTCTATTACTTCATATCTCTCTTTAATACGGTTGATGGATAGTTTGGTCTCCATTCATTTTATTTGGGTTATGTGTTGGGTGACAAATGTGTTTATAAGTGCTGTGTTGGGGGACTCTTGTATTTTGCCTTGCAGCCCGTCTGTATTGGTTCGTTTGGGAACGAGAGTATGTCATATAATACTATATATCATGCCTAGGAGAGGACTATATTTAGGCTTGTGAGCTGCTCCCATCATACTTTGATTTGAGTTTTAAATCTTTATTACTGCTTTGTAATTGACCCGAGGATTGGAAGGTATCCCAAGAAATTTGTTATTTATCCTTCTGTTATGGTGTCGGCTGTGTTATGCCTGCCTAGTTCTAAATCTGTATCCTTTAGTTTGTTAATGTTTATTGATTTCAAGTTAGCAAATTTCTTGTTATATCTTTGTTAGATTTGTAGAATGTTTCCCTTGTAGGTTGACGAGAATGAGATATCTGGAAATAAGCTGGAATTTTTTGGTAGGAAGTCGGTGTTGAAAGTGTCTAATTTTTTCTTCCTTTTTTGGGCTCTGTTCTCTAGCATACCTACAATGTTATTAAGTTATTTTATAACTGGTAGAAGTGGGAACTATCGGCTCTTAGGTTTTCTTTTGATTTGTTTTGTAGCTCGGTCGAGCATTAGTGAGCTGAAGGTTCCCTATAAAAACCATGTAATCTTTTTTAAAATTAACGCGTAGGCCCCCTCACGGGTTTCCCAAAAAAAAAAAAAAACTGAGCCTGAGAAATTTGATGAATTATTTCCATGTGGGAATCTTTATGCCCCAAGGGCTTGCAATAAGAAAAATTTGTGGCTTATGCGAGAAGTATGTGAGAACTAGATATGTCTAGAAAATAAGTTCATTGGTGTGCAAGAGAGATTAGGCGCTCCATGTGGAAATTGTTATGCCCCTAAGGGCTTGCCATAAAAAAAATGGTGGCTTGCATGGGTGGAATGTCGGAGCTAGAAATGCCAAGAAAAATAAGTTCATTGGCATGCAAAAGAGATTGGGCGCTCCACATGGAGATCAATATGCCCTTGAGTGCTTGCCAAAAGAAAAATTTATGGCCAACACGGACGATATGTCAGAGCTACAAATACAAAAAAAAAATAAGTTTATTGGTGCGCAAGAGATATTGGGCACTAGTAGCACGTGGGAAAAGAAGTAGCAATAAGGTCAAAAAATTTTGGGTGCTAACGCGCCTATAAATATAGGCCTCGATGAGCATGTGAGATCTGGCAATAGTGATATAGCAGAAAATACATAGCTCCATCGTCAAAAATTTTTGACTATTCTGTGCCTGAAAAATAGTCTCTTTCGGCATGCAAAAAAATTGGGCCAGATTGGTCAGGATACCCCGGTCATGCTTTCCACGTGGCCGCCTGCAACGTTACACCGGCCCTAGCTATGATCATGCCTAGGGAAATCTCAAAGGGTTACACAGGCTTTGCTGGCCAGGTTACCCATGTGGAAATAGGTGAAGCGACTTGGTGCTTGTGCCTTCGATTATTGGATTTTAAAGAATATTTAGATTTGTCTTATTCGATTATTGGTAGAAGGAATAGTCTAACCCTCCCCACCCCTGGAGGTCAAAGGGGAAGTGAGTGGGTTAAGACTAAGGTACTTTGAGATGTCCGAAATCGAAAGTTTTTGAATTCTTTTCAATTTTAAGGATTTATATGTTGAATGCGAAATTTATTGACCATAAATCCATAAGATTGAAAAGGGTATCCAAGGATCTGATATGACACTGTCGCCTCACAGGCTGGGCCGGGGCAGAAGGTCAAAATCAGAACAAAAATCTAGATAAAACTAGTTTTGGAGGTACAACCTCCCTTTTAATATTTATTTTATCTTAGATGTTGGCCACACTCACCCAAGGAAGAAATGGGTAGAGGGACCAATGGAAGAAATGATAGTTAAAACTACCGATGAAATAAAATTCTGCCACTATTAAAGATGGGAAGAGAAATTTGGTCCCACCGGGCGTGCCATTTTTTCTTGGTGGAATTTTGAAAACATGTTTTGAAAATATTGGTTTTCTTTGGGACTTAGAATTGAATTCTAAAATCGAATTGTCTCGTTGAAAAAAGTATATCACCTCGAGAGGTGAAAATAAAATTTCATAACGGTATTCAGATTTAGAATTATAAAATTCATCTTGAATATCGTGACCGGATGCTAAAGAGAACTTCATATGGCCCCGAAGGGTCAAAATGAGGTTCAACTGAATATCCAGCTACAATATTCAAGAAGAGTGATCGTTAGGTTCACATCCAAAGCCTTATCAAAGAAAGATGTATCTCCCCGAAGGGAGAAAATATCATTCGATGATAATTCTTTGATTGTGATAATAACGATCACTAGTATTTTAAGTTTTCCCAAAGAAATCCAATTGAGTTTTGAAAAATCAATTTTTAAAATCAGGTGCGTGTGTGGTTCTAAATCTCATACGAGCGCAAGCCCTCGTAGTTAATTACATCGTAAGAAAACAAGGTCTCCTACGAAAACTCTCGATTAAAATAACAGCAGAAATTTTGTTAGAATTTCTAGGAGTGATATCAAAAAGAGAAGTGAATTTTGGAAATTCAACAGGGAATGGATCAAAATTGAGCAGTTATTAACAGAATCAAATGGAGAAGAGGTAGGGGACACTTTGAGATTCCGGAACCATCCGGAAGTATCCCAACTTAATCTAAGTGTTGGGCTTTATGTTTTAGGA